>NW_024357048.1:0-3904 GCF_014805655.1 Passer montanus | reverse complement strand
GCAGGTGCCCAGACCACCCAGCTCCTCGTGGAGCCCCCCTGGAGGCCGGCGGTGTGGTGGGACTCGGTGACATTGACCTGCCAGGGCTCAGGGACAGCCGGTGCCACCACCTGGTACAAGGATGGGGAGCGATGGAGGCAGCAGGGACACGACAATATCACTGTCACCGAGAGCGGCACCTACACTTGTGACAGACCCGACACTGGGCGCAGCCCCCCTGTGAAAGTGTCAGACGGTGAGGGGGGTTTGGGTATCCCCAACCTGGCACCCGCGAGGACCCCACAGGCTCTGACTGGGCTCCACTCCATGGGTCACCTCCTGTGTGACCAGAGCCCCTCCCCTGCTCTGGGGACATCCCAGAGCACCCCAGTGTGCGGAACCCCGTGTTGGAATTGGGGACCCTTGGTGCGCTGGGTGTGACCCAGTGGGGGCATCCCAGTGCCATCAGGTGTGACAGGACCCCTCTGTCTCCCAGACCTGCTGGTGCTGCAGGTGCCAGCGCGGGTACTGCTGGAGGGGGACACGGTGACACTGCGCTGCCGGGGCTGGCGGAACAGCCCGGTCACCTCGGTTTCCTTCTACCACGAGGAGATGGAACTGGGAGTGTTGCCCAATGGCACCGAGCTGTCTCTGTCCCCTCTGCAGCTGAGCCACAGCGGCCACTACAGCTGCAGAGGCCAGGTGGGATCCTGGGGGTGGCAGGAGTCAGTGCTGGTGACAGTGACAGTGCATGGTGAGCACCCCACAGCTGCCACACCGACACCCCCACTGCCCCTCCCCAGGGACTGGGGCCCACAAATCTCCCTCCCCACTCCTTCCCAGAGCTCTTCTCAGTGCCAGTGCTGGAGGGTTCCCCCAAGCCCACCAAGGGGTCCCCCTGACTCTCAGTTGCCTCAGCACCCCTACACCCTGCAGCCCCGAGACCGCCTCCTGCCCATGTTCTACCAGGACAGGCAGGTGGTGGGGGACTTGCAGGGGTCCCCGCAGCTGCTGGTGCCCACCATGGAGGTCTCCCACTTGGGGAATTACAGCTGCGAGGTGTGCTTCAAGGGGAGTGCCGTGCGGAAGAGTAGCACCTAGCTCTGCGTCACGGTGTGCAGTGAGTGTGGGGTTGGGCATGGGGAGCCCCCAGAGACCCCTCTGGTCCCCTGCCTGGGTATGTCCATGTGCTTCAGACACCTCTGCTGGGTCCCCCGCATCTGCCCTGTGGCCCCTCCCCTGTACATGGTGTGACCCCACCCCCAAAATCCCCCATCATACCCATCCCCTTGTGCCTATCACCCCTCCCCTGGCCGGCTGCCAGCCCCTCCCTGTGGCCTCAGCCCTGTCTCTGTCCCCACAGTGCCCGTGGCCCATGCCACCATCGCCCCCAGTCCCCTGGCACACCAGGTGCGTGCAGGTGACCCCGTGACCCTGCGCTGCTCGGTCCAGGTGGGCTCAGCCCCTGTCACCTTCACCTGGCTGCACAACGGGCAGGAGGTTGCCCGGGGTCCCCTCCTGGAGCTCGGGGACATCAATGTGGGACATTCAGGCACCTACCAGTGCGTGGCCACCAACCAGCTGGGACAGGAGGGGCACCGCATGTTCCGGGCACTCAGCCCAGAGCTGGTCCTGGCTGTGACAGTGAGGGGACAGTGCAACAAAGGTATGGTCACACAGGGTCTCCGGGAGGTGCAAGGCACCTGAGGTGAGTGGTGAGCCTGATGTGTCCCCCTCTGTTTCTTGCAGTGGCAGCAGGGGTCGCTGGGGCCCTTTTGTTCCTTCTGTTCGTGGGTGTCATTGTGGCCTGGAAAAGGTGGCACCATGTGGGTAAGTGACAATGAAGAGACAAGGGTCCCAGGGAGCTGTAGAGGTCCCCAGAGCCAGGGAGCAATAGGGCCACACCCACAGCCCCATGCATGGGGAGCTTGGCTGGGGGTCCCTTTAAGGTTTGGTGGAGGGTCCTGCGGGGATGCTGTGAGTTCTTTCAGGGTCCCTGGGGGTGTTTGGATGGGTCTCTGTCCCTGATAAGGTTTGGTTCTTGAGGCTGAGTTGGTTGGAGGGCACTGAGGAGGTTCATGAATTCTGGGGGTCTTCAGGGATACTTGGGGGTCCTGTGGGGAATTGAGAGTCCTGAGGAGGTTCAGGAATCCTGAGAGGGGTCAGGGCCTTGGGACCAACAGTCACCCAGTCACCCCTTCCCTCTTTCCACTGCAGCTGCCAGGAAGCAGCAGGAAAGGTGAGTGGGAGGCACAAACCACTCTCCCCTTTTACCCCAACACCCAAGGCCTCCCATTCCCTCCCCCACATCCCCTTTTGTTCCCTCAGGCCCCTCCCAGAACCCCCAGCCCCCCCAGAGGAGGGGGAGGTGCTGTACACCCACATCGTGGTCACCAAGAGGGCAGGGGGTGAGTACAGGGAGAACACATGCAGAGGGACACGTCATCCACAACTGTCACCCCACCCAGACCCCACAGCCTGTGTCTCTTGCAGTGTCCCCCTGTGCCACCACACTCCAGGAACCCCAGGTGACCTACGCGGAGCTGCAGGGACCCCACCAGCGACCATGTGAACCCGGTGACATCGACGGGAATGTGCTGTGACACTGGGGGAACTGGGACCACAGGGGGTCCCCACCCATGGGCACCGACTCCTGTGTGGGTGCTGTCACTAAAAACTGCCCTTCTCCCTCCCTATGGAGGAAAAAATCCCAAAGGGCTAATGGGAGAACAATTTCCTGAAACAGCAATGAGAGACAATAAAACAAATAGCAACAGCAATAAGGTCCAGAGTAAAAAGGGGCACAAAAGGAACCCCGATATCCAGAGAAATCCCCCAAAAAGTAACAAACCCCAGATATTTCCCCCAGCACGTTTCCTCTGCCAGAGGAACCTGGCAGGGCCCAGAACCTTCAGTGCTCTGATGGCCATAGTGGCCTTCAGGAGACTCTGGATTCTCTTGTCCCCTGTCCCAAACCCCTCCTCTGCCGTGTTCCCCACTCCAGGATGGCACCAAGGCCCTGTGGGGGTTCCAGAGCCTCCCCCTTTTCCAGGGCAGTCGGGATCAGGCCATGGCACAGGGTGGGGTGTCAGAGACAGGAAAGGTTTGAAGTCTGGAGACATTTTGGAACACCTGTGTGTGGCAGGGGTGGGTCAGGCCTTGCTTTTGGTGAGACAGGGCACTGTCTGTCAGTCAGTCTGTCAGCCATGGAACACTGGGGACAGTGTGACACTCTGACAAAGCCAGCAGCTCCTGAGTGGCTGGGTGACCAGAAGTGCCGAGTGGGGAGAGAGCCCTTGCTGGCCCTACTGGCTTAAATGGCAGAGCATGAGGTGGCCAAGTCCCTGACCCTGTCTCCTCTTGGAGTGTCTGTCCCATCCACAATGGAACCCAGGAGTTGGCAACTCGTTTAAATGAGAAATATCTGCCAAGGTAGTTTCCTGGAATGGAAAGAAGACCCTTCACTAAAACTTTTTTTAGTTTCAAAAAGGATGGGGTTTCCGGGCCAAAGTGTAGGAAAAGGAATAACAGCTTTTTTTGGGGTAATTTATAAACCAGAAGAGAACAAACAACACAAAGCCAGAACTTTCCCTCCCGCTCAGCGCTGTTGGTTTGTGTGGCAGTTATAACCGCGGCCAGAAGGGGGCGCTGCAGGGAGAGCTCCCTCCCGGCCAGCAGGGGGCGCCCCGGTCGAGCTCGATCCCCTCAGGGGCCATGGCGGCCTCGGGCGGGAGCCAGGAGGGGAAATCGCTCCTTTTGCAAACTCACGGCCACCAATCGGTCCCGCAACCACCACCAGCAGTGTGTAGAAGCCTCCAAGGCAGCAGGTTGGATTCTACTGCCCAGTGGCAGCGTAGCAGTGTCCCGGGGCCTGGCACACACCCTGCGCAATGCCTGCAACTGCTCTCCATGATCCCGAATGGAA
>NW_024357047.1:0-336 GCF_014805655.1 Passer montanus | reverse complement strand
TCCTTTCTGCAGGGCAGCTCTCCAACCACTCCTCTCACAATTTATACTTGTGCCCGGTGTAACTTTGTCCTAGGTTCAAAATCTGGCATTTGAACATGTTAAATTTACGATTAGGAAGGTAGCAGAGCAGAGCAAGAGTTAAAGCTGAGTATTAATACGATCCCTTCAAGTATTAAAAAAACATCTCTCAGACCACATAGGCTGTTGGAATGAACAACCCATAAGGCTACTCACATCAAATAGTTTATTAATAAAAAATAAGATATTTAATTTGGCATTTGAAACTGTGTTCCAAGAAAATTGTGCATGGTATATAACTCCTCCCAGCAAAAGGCT
>NW_024357046.1:0-336 GCF_014805655.1 Passer montanus | reverse complement strand
TTTTTTGCCTGCATTGTTATCTTCCTCTTTCCAAAGCATTAATTGTACTTGGGAAGCATCTCTCCCTCTTAATTGTGAAATTTATCTCATCTCAGAATAAGCACACAATAATAAATTTTTGGAGTAGGATTGAAAGCTGTGAACACAAACTTTTCTGCTTCTAGAAAATTAAACCAAAATTCATTACCAAGACTAACAAATGCTGTACTAGACAACCACCTAGGTCAGAGTGCATGAGAGCCCACAGTGCTGAGTATTTCATCATCCTTATTTCAGAGGCCTGCCCTTTAACAGCTTGGTAAAAGTTATGGTTTAAACTCACTAGTCACTTCCAGA
>NW_024357045.1:0-336 GCF_014805655.1 Passer montanus | reverse complement strand
TGGGACCGCCCTGAGCCGCTCAGCGGCTCCTCCCTGGGGCTGTTCCCGCTCTCCATTCCGGCGTTCCCAACATTCCATTGGCACCATCCCGACATTGCCGACATTCCATACTCACCACCCCAACATTCCCAGCATTCCCATCAATCCCCACCATCCCACCATCCCATTTCTACCATTCCCAAGTTTCCATTCCCACCATTCTCACCATTCCAGACCAAACATTCCCAAGATTCCAGACACACCATCCCCACCATTCCATTCCCACCATTCCCATCATTCCAAACATTCCCAACGTTCCCAACCCAACATCCCCAACATTCCAAACCCAACATTCCC
>NW_024357044.1:0-336 GCF_014805655.1 Passer montanus | reverse complement strand
ACCCAAAACCCAGCGTGACACCACAAGAATCTCAAAATTCCACTCAAAATCCACCCAAAACCCACCCAAAACCTGGTGTGACACTACAAGAACCCCAAAATTCCACCCAAAAACCTCATGTGACACCCCCAGAACCCCAAAATTCTCCCCCAAATCCACCCAAACCCTCATGTGACGTCATGAAAATCCCTAAATGCCCCCAAAATCCACCCAGAAGCTGGTGTGACAACATGAGAACCCCAAAATTCCATCCAGAACCTCGTGGGACACCATAAGAACCCCAAAATCCACCCAAAACCTGGTGTGACACCCCAGAACCCCAAAATCCACCCCAAA
>NW_024357043.1:0-336 GCF_014805655.1 Passer montanus | reverse complement strand
CCCCCCAAAATTTACAGGAACAGCAGAGAACGACCCCAAAATTTACGGGACCACCCCACCCCAAGACCTTTGCGACAGCCCCAATTCCTCAATTTCCCACCCAAACCCGGGTGGAAATTCCCGTTTGGGAGCCCAAACCCTGCGGGGTGTGGGTTTTTTTGGGGTGAAAGCGGGGGTTTTTGGGGTCGGGGCTGACCTGGGCCGCAGGGGACGCAGAGGCCGCGGGCGTCGCGCAGCGGCTGCAGCGAGCCGGGCTGCACGCGCAGCAGCCGCACCGGGTACACGCCGGGCAGCAGGCGGCTGGTGAACCCGCACGCGCCCACCTGGGGGGAGAAA
>NW_024357042.1:0-336 GCF_014805655.1 Passer montanus | reverse complement strand
GGATGGATTTACCCAGCACAGCACAGTTTGCCACAGGAGGGGATGGATTTAAGAGGCTGAAGGGAGCAGGGGCAGCTCAGCACCTCCCCTTGCAAGCCCCTGGTGCTCCAGCCCTACAAGGCTCTGCCCGTGGAGAGGCTCGTTCTCTTGCCCCAGGGGGGAACGGCCCAAATTTGTGCCTTTGGCTCCTCTTCCTCCTTGTGTGGGGCCAGGAAAGGGACTCACAGATTCAGACAAGTCCTTTTTCAAGAGGTTGATGTACTTAAAGTGGTTTAAAGCTTGGGTGTTTCATACAGAATCACAGAATTCCAGGATCCATGAGGCTGGAAAAGCCCT
>NW_024357041.1:0-336 GCF_014805655.1 Passer montanus | reverse complement strand
TAACTGGGATCACTGGTTTGAACTGGGAAGACTGGTTTGGACTGAGAGGGATGGGGAGGGGTAACTGGTTTGGACTGGGAGCACTGGGAGGGGTAACTGGGAGGGACTGGGCGGGGGGCGCCCATTTTTTTACGGAGCACTGGGAGGGGTACTGGTTTGGACTGAGAGGGATGGGGAGGGGTAACTGGTTTGGACTGGGAGCACTGGGAGGGGTAACTGGGAGGGACTGGTTTGCACTGGGAGCCCTGGGCTGACCCCGTGCCCCCCACCCAGGGACCCCCCGCAAACTCTACGAGAAGAAATTCTACGAGTTCGAGACCCGGCGCTGGCGGCGGG
>NW_024357040.1:0-336 GCF_014805655.1 Passer montanus | reverse complement strand
AGGCAGATCCACAGTTCCACTGCCTGTACACTTGTACCAATCCAAGAAAGGAAACAGGACTAGACAACCTCATTGAGCAATGACAGACTGTTATGTGACTGAGGTTCTATTTTCAAATAGATCAGTATAAATGAGTGACAACATGAGTAGACTGTACATCAAATCTCAGGGTTTATGTTGAGACATTCAGTGAAAAAAAACACAAATTCATATTGAGTGGTGTTAATTTGGCCCAGTTAAGAGGGGTGTTCTTTACAGTGCCTGCAGTCATCCCTAGAGATATATTTAATATAAACCCAATGTTTAGCATGGACTCTTCCCCAGTTTTGTTCTGAA
>NW_024357039.1:0-336 GCF_014805655.1 Passer montanus | reverse complement strand
AACTTCAAAAAGATCTGTACTCATAATTAACCACATTCCCCAAACTGAATGATATGATTTAGATGATGGATTCAAATCCTTTGAAATCTTGGACTTTATAATTTAGCAGTCCAGCAAAGATGCAAACAATTGACTGCTCATTTTTTATCAGTGCATGTGCAAAACTGAAGTACACCAGTTTTCTCTGTGTTCTATTTACAAAGCTGTCAAGTTATATGGCTAATGAGATCTGAATAGTTCCCAACTCCCCCTCACCCTCTCCATCCTCCCACTCTTAACTTTAAAAGAGAGCTCATCTCCTGTGGCATTTGACCTCAGAACTGCAGAAAAGAGAAA
>NW_024357038.1:0-336 GCF_014805655.1 Passer montanus | reverse complement strand
CTCGGCCCAACGGGATGGGCTGAAGTCAGCCCCGGCATCCAACTGGGTCATCCTGAACTCAATTGGGTCATCCCAAACTCAACTGGGTCATCCCGAACTCAACCGGGTCATCCCGAACTCAACTGGGACATCCCGAACTTAACCGGGTCATCCCAAATTCAACTGGGTCATCCCGAACTCAACTGGAACATCCCAAACTCAACTGGGACATCCCAAACTCAACTGGGTCATCCTGAAATCCACTGGGTCATCCCGAACTCAACTGCGTCATCCCAAACTCAACTGGAACATCCCAAATTCAACTGGGACATCCCAAACTCAACTGGGACATCCCAA
>NW_024357037.1:1757-7311 GCF_014805655.1 Passer montanus | reverse complement strand
ATGTCCACCCAAGGTCACCAATGTCCACCTGGAGGTGCCACCACTGATCAGTCCCAGGAGCTTGGGGAGACCTTGGGGACACCTCCAGGGCCACCACCGGGCCACCAGAGGTCACCGGGGGCCACCAAAAGTCACGAGATGTCACCCGAGGTCACCATTGTCCACCCAGAGTCACCCAAAGTCACCAATGTCCACCCAAGGTCACCAATGTCCACCCAAGGTCACCAATGTCCACCCAAGTCCACCCAAGGTCTCTGGAGGTGCCACCACTGGTCGGTCCCAGGAGCTCGGGGACACCAAAGCGATGTCACCTGGCCCAGGTGAGCCCTTGGTGACGTCACCATGGAGCTCCAGGGCCACCCCAAGGTCACCAGGTGTCACCAAAGGTCACCAATGTCCACCCAAGGTCACCCAACTCATCACAAGGTCTCTGGAGGTGCCACCTCTGGGTGGTCCCAGGAGCTCGGGGACACCTTGGGGACACCTTGGGGACACCTCCAGGGCCACCCCAGGGTCACCAAAGGTGGCCCCAAGGTCACCAGGTGTCACCCAAGGTCTCTGGAGAGTGCCAGGTGTGCCCAGGTGTGTTACCTGTGCCAGGTGTGTGCCCAGCTGTGCCCAGGTGTGTTACCTGTGCCCAGGTGTGCCCAGGTGTGTCTCACCTGCCCCACGATGTCGGAGACGTGGCTGACGGTGGTGCCCGAGGCGGCGCCCAGGTACAGCACCCGCGCCCCCGGCCGGATGTGGATGCGGTCGATGCCGCCCAGGATGGCGGCGGCCAGCTTGGAGCGGAACGGGTTCCAGGCGCGGTACTCCACCGACGCCTCGCCCTCCTGCAACCAGTACAGACCAGTATAAACCAGTATGGACCAGTATGGAGTGATACAGACCAGTATAGACCAGTATAAACCACTATAGACCAGTATAACCCAGCTTGGAGCGGAACGGGTTCCAGGCGCGGTACTCCACCGACGCCTCGCCCTCCTGCAACCAGTACAGACCAGTATAAACCAGTATGGACCAGTATGGAGTGATACAGACCAGTATAGACCAGTATAAACCACTATAGACCAGTATAACCCAGCTTGGAGCGGAACGGGTTCCAGGCGCGGTACTCCACCGACGCCTCGCCCTCCTGCAACCAGTACAGACCAGTATAAACCAGTATGAACTGGTACTGACCGGTATAAACCAGTATAGACCAGTATAAACCAGTATAGACCAGTATAGACCAGTATAAACCGCTATAGACCAGTATAACCCAGCTTGGAGCGGAACGGGTTCCAGGCGCGGTACTCCACCGACGCCTCGCCCTCCTGGAACCAGTACAGACCAGTATGAACCAGTATGAACCAGTATGGACCAGTACGGAGTCATACAGACCGGTATAAACCAGTATAGACCAGTATAAACCGCTATAGACCAGTATAACCCAGCTTGGAGCGGAACGGGTTCCAGGCGCGGTACTCCACCGACGCCTCGCCCTCCTGCAACCAGTATGGACCAGTACAAACCAGTATAAACTACTGTACACTGGTATAGACCAGTATGGACCAGTATGGACCAGTATAAACCAGAACGGATCAGTATAAAATGGTACGGACTGGTATGAACCAGTATAAACCGGCACAGACCAGTATAAACCAGTACAGACCAGTATAAACTGGCACACACCAGTATAAACCGGCACGGACCAGTATAAACTGGCACGGACCAGTATAAACTGGCACAGACCAGTATAAACCGGCACAGACCAGTATAAACCAGTACAGACCAGTATAAACTGGCACACACCAGTATAAACCGGCACGGACCAGTATAAACTGGCACGGACCAGTATAAACTGGCACAGACCAGTATAAACCGGCACAGACCAGTATAAACTGGCACGGACCAGTATAAACTGGCACAGACCAGTATAAACCGGCACAGACCAGTATAAACCCCCATGCGCTAGTATGAACCAGCCTGAACCAGTATGGACCCGTATAAACCAGTATAGACCAGTATAGACCAATATAAACTGGTATGGACCAGTATGGACCAGTCCCCCCAGTCCCATTCCCAGTCCCTCCCAGTATAAACCAGTCCCTCCCAGTATAAACCAGTCCGTCCCAGCCCCAGTCCCCCCCAGTCCGTCCCAGTATACCCCAGTCCCGTTCCCAGTACAAACCAGTCCTCCCCAGTATAAACCTGTCCCTCCCAGTCCCTCCCAGTATCCCCAGTCCCTCCCAGTCCCTCCCAGTATCCCCAGTCCCATTCCCAGTCCCTCCCAGTATAACCCAGTCCCATTCCCAGTCCCCCCCACTACAAACCAGTCCCATTCCCAGTCCCCCCCAGTACAAACCAGTCCCATTCCCAGTCCCCCCCAGTCCAAACCAGTACAAACCAGTCCAAACCAGTCCCCCCAGTGCCCTCACCTCCACGCTGATCCGTTTCTCGCCGTACACCGACTCTCCCGGCACCAGGTTCCGCGTCACCAGCGCGTCCTCGCGCCCGCGGCAGATGAACACACCTGGGCAGGTGAGCGACAGGTGGCACAGGTGGGACAGGTGAGGGACAGGTGAGACAGGTGAGAGATCTCACACACACCTGGGCAGGTGAGCGACAGGTGGCACAGGTGGGACAGGTGAGGGACAGGTGAGACAGGTGAGAGATCTCACACACACCTGGGCAGGTGAGCGACAGGTGGCACAGGTGGGACAGGTGAGGGACAGGTGAGACAGGTGAGAGATCTAATACACACCTGGGCAGGTGAGCGACAGGTGAGCGACAGGTGAGCGACAGGTGAGACACCTGAGACACCTGAGAGAGCTAATGTATACCTGAGAGACATCTGAGATACACCTGGGCAGGTGAGTGACAGGTGAGCGACAGGTGAGAGACCTGAGAGACCTGAGAGACCTAACACACACCTGGGCAGGTGAGCGACAGGTGAGGGACAGGTGAGAGATCGAATGTACACCTGAGGTACACCTGAGACAGGTGAGGTACACCTGGGACAGGCGAGGGACAGGTGAGGGACAGGTGAGAGATCGAATGTACACCTGAGGTACACCTGAGACAGGTGAGGTACACCTGGGACAGGTGAGGGACAGGTGAGAGATCGAATGTACACCTGAGGTACACCTGAGACAGGTGAGGTACACCTGGGACAGGTGAGGGACAGGTGAGAGACAGGTGAGAGACCTGAGAGACACCTGAGATACACCAGGGACACACCTGGGACAGGTGAGGAACAGGTGAGACAGGTGAGAGATCGAATGTACACCTGAGGTACACCTGAGACAGGTGAGGGACACCTGGGACACGTGAGGGACAGGTGAGCGACAGGTGAGACACCTGAGACACCTGAGAGATCTAATGTACACCTGAGACACACCTGGGACAGGTGAGCGACAGGTGAGGGACAGGTGAGGGACAGGTGAGGCCCCTGAGAGACCTAGCACACACTGGGGATACACCTGATACACCTGTGCAGGTGAGGCAGGTGAGGGACAGCTGAGAGATCTAACACACACCTGGGACACACCCGAGACACACCTGGGACACACCTGAGACACACCTGAGACAGGTGAGACAGGTGAGACACCTGAGACACACCTGAGAGACACCTGAGATACACCTGAGATACACCTGAGATACACCTGGAATACATCTGAGAGACAGCTGAGCAGGTGAGGGGCAGGTGAGAGATCTAACACACACCTGGGACACACCCGAGACACACCTGAGACACACCTGAGACACACCTGAGACAGGTGAGACAGGTGAGACACCTGAGACACACCTGAGAGACCTAATGTACACCTGAGATACACCTGAGATACACCTGGAATACATCTGAGAGACAGCTGAGCAGGTGAGGGACAGGTGAGAGATCTAACACACACCTGGGACAGGTGAGGGACACCTGAGACACACCTGGACAGCTGAGGGACAGCTGAGATACACCTGAGAGGTCTAACGTACACCTGAGATACACCTGGGGCAGGTAAGACAGGTGAGAGACACCCAAGAGATCTAGCACACACCCGAGATACACCTGAGGTACACCTGGGATACACCTGGGACAGGTGAGACACACCTGGGATACACCTGACAGACCTAATGTACACCTGGGCAGGGGAACAGAGGAACAGGTGAGAGACCTAACGTACACCTGGGATACACCTGGGATACACCTGAGGTACACCTGGGATACACCTGGGACAGGTGAGACACACCTGGGATACACCTGACAGACCTAACGTACACCTGGGATACACCTGGGGTACACCTTGAACAGGTCAGGGATACACCTGGGACAGGTGAGACACACCTGGGATACACCTGACAGACCTAATGTACACCTGGGCAGGGGAACAGAGGAACAGGTGAGAGACCTAACGTACACCTGGGATACACCTGGGATACACCTGAGGTACACCTGGGATACACCTGGGACAGGTGAGACACACCTGGGATACACCTGACAGACCTAACGTACACCTGGGATACACCTGGGGTACACCTTGAACAGGTCAGAGACAGGTGAAAGACACCTGAGAGATCTAATGTACACCTGAGACACACCTGGGGCAGGTGAGCGACAGGTGAGACACCTGAGAGACCTAACATACATGTGACATACACCTGAGACACACCTGGGGCAGGTGAGGGACAGGTGAGACACCTGAGAGACCTAGCATACATGTGACATACACCTGAGACACACCTGGGGCAGGTGAGGGACAGGTGAGACACACCTGGGACAGGTGAGACACACCTGAGAGACCCAATATACACCTGAGATACACCTGAGACACACCTGGGACAGGTAAAACACCTGTACAGGTGAGACACACCTGGGACAGGTAACGCACACCAGTCCCTCCCAGTACAAACCAGTATAAACCAGTTACCCTCGTGCCGGTGCGGCTCCACCCTCACTCCCTCCCAGTGCCCCCCAGTCCCTCCCAGTATAAACGAGGGAACTGGGGATACTGGGAGGGACTGGGAGAGAATTGGGTTATACTGGTTTATACTGGGAGGGAACTGGGTTATACTGGGAGGGACTGGGAGAGACTGGGAAGGGAACTGGGAGGGACCGGGTTATACTGGGATATACTGGGATATACTGGGAGAGAAACTGAGCATACTGGGAGGGACTGGGAGGAACTGGATTATACTGGGATAGACTGGGATATACTGGGAGCGACTCAGAGGGGAACTGGGAGGGGAACTGGGTTATACTGGGTTATACTGGGAAGGACTGGGATATACTGGAAGAGAAACTGGGGATACTGGGAGGGAACTGGGAGGGACTGGGAGGGACATTGGGTTATACTGGGATATACTGGAAGGGGAACTGGGTTATACTGGGATATACTGGGAGGGGAACTGGGTTATACTGGGAGGGGAACTGTGTTATACTGGGAGAGACTGGAATATACTGGGATATACTGGGAGGGGAATTGGGTTATACTGGGATATACTGGGATATACTGGGTTATACTGGGAGGGGAATTGGGTTATACTGGGATATACTGGGATATACGGGGTTATACTGGGA
>NW_024357037.1:0-569 GCF_014805655.1 Passer montanus | reverse complement strand
GGACTGGGAGGGACTGGGAGGGACTGGGAGAGCACTGGGAGGGACTGGGAGGGACTGGGAGGGACTGGGATGGACTGGGATGGACTGGGATCAAACTGGGAGGGAACTGGAGGCTCCCAGTGCTCCCAGTTTGGCTCCAGCGCCTCCCCCAGTCCCTCCCAGTACAACCCAGTTACCCCTAGAGCCCTCCCAGTCCATCCCAGTAACCCCAGTTCAGCTCTGGCTCCATTCCAGTTTGTCCCAATTCCCTCCCAGTCCATCCCAGTTCAAACCAGTTCCCCCCAGTCCCATTCCCAGTCCATCCCAGTCTGTCCCAGTCCATCCCAGTTACCCCCAAATCCCCTCCCAGTTCCTCCCAGTTTATCCCAGTGTCCCCAGTTCAGCTCTGGCTCCATCCCAGTTTGTCCCAGTCCCATTCCCAGTTCCCCCCAGTTCCCTCCCAGTACAAACCAGTTCCCTCCCAGTTTGTCCCAGTTCAATCCCTGTCCCTCCCAGTTCAATCCCAGTTTGTCCCAGTTCCCCCAGTTCCCATTCCCAGTCCCCCAAGTCCCCCCCAGTCCATCCCAGTT
>NW_024357036.1:0-336 GCF_014805655.1 Passer montanus | reverse complement strand
ACTGGGAGGGACTGGGAGGGACTGGAGGGACCAGGAGGGAGCACAGGGTCCCCTCAAGTGTCCCCGCCCCCACCCCAGGCTGGGCTCAGCCCCAACCCCCCCGATGTCCCCTCCCTGTCCCTGGTGTCCCCTCCTGTCCCTTTGTGTTCCCTGGCTGTCCCCAGTGTCCCCTCCCTGTCCCCGGTGTCCCTCACCTGGAGGAGCTGCGCCGTTTGGGGACAGTCCCCGCGGGGGTGGCCGGGCCCCGCTTGGGCCCCGCCAGGGACTCCTCGTCCTCGGAGCGGCTGGTGGCCATGGTGGCGTCTGGGGACACAGCAGTGGCACCGCGCTGTCACC
>NW_024357035.1:0-336 GCF_014805655.1 Passer montanus | reverse complement strand
ATGAAAATTCAGTGACATATAAGCAACTACCTTAAGCTTGTGATAAATAGTAGCAACAAAATGAAAAACAGTTCATATGGCAAAACCAAAAAAAAAGCAAACATGTGACTGCATTTAGACACATGTTATCAGATGTTTCAACATGCATGAGAGAGTAGATCAAAGGCAAGAGAAATTAGCCAGTCCATACAACTAAAAAAAAAAATATATTTTCCTATGGGAAATGGGAAAAACCCCAAAAGGTAATTATGGAAACTACAGGGCCAGTAAGTCTCACTTCAGTACTTCAATGCAAACATTGTGGAATAAGTCCTCTTGGCAGTAATATCTGGGCAC
>NW_024357034.1:0-336 GCF_014805655.1 Passer montanus | reverse complement strand
CAAGGAATTCAGTCTTGGCAGAGACAGGAGGTATGGGAGCAAAGTGAGACGAGTAATTTTATTACTTGATAATAAAAAAAATTGTGTATTTTTTTGAGTTAAGCTTTGCTCTTATCTGCTGCTGAACTCAGTGTTGCTGAGTGAAATATTCAGACAAAGGTCTTGAGTCTTGGAAGCAATTCTTTGTAAATTCTGCTGCACAACTTTCTATTTTGTATCACTGTGCAGTTACATGCTGAAGTAAAAGTTTACCTTGTAAGAGAAGTTTTGTGCTAAAATCAGTGGGAATTGGGAATTTTTCTTTAACTTAACTTCTGTATGTTGACATTTCATTGG
>NW_024357033.1:0-336 GCF_014805655.1 Passer montanus | reverse complement strand
TTTTGGGGGTTTTATTGGCGCTTTGGGGGAGTTGTTCTGGGGTGTTTGGGGCTTTATTGAATTTTTTTTTTGTATTTTGGAATATTTTACTGAGATTTTCCTGGTTTTTTGGGGATTCTCAGAAATTCTGTGAGTTTTTATGGGATTTCTACGAAATTTTGAGGCATTTCAATGGAATTGTGGGGGCTTTTAGTGGGATTCATTGGGGATTTGGGTTTTTTTTTCAGAATTTTGGTAGGCTTTTTTGGGTTTTGTGGGTTTTTTGGATGTTGTCATGATTTCCTTGGGTCTTGGGTGAAATTTTGTAGGATTTTTATGGTTTTTGGGACATTTTTG
>NW_024357032.1:0-336 GCF_014805655.1 Passer montanus | reverse complement strand
TTGAAGCCATTCCCCCTCATCCTGTCCCTACAGACTCCTGTAAATATTATAAAAATGCACTAAGGAAAGCTGTCTGTTTTTCATGGAGCCATCATTTTGCTTGAGTTGGTTGTCTCCATCCTTCCCAATGCTTTTTTGTAGATTCATTGAAAGATGTGTTTGTCCATGTCCTCACTCTAAGGTGAGTTTTCTTTGGAAATCCAAGCTGCAGGTGGGGCAAGAATGCTCATGTGGCTCTTGGGCTGCCACGTTCACTGCTGGTTTATTTGATAAACAGGAATTTAGGGCTGGACTCATGTCTGAAAACCTCTTGGAGTTTTTTTTTTCTTTTCCCAG
>NW_024357031.1:0-336 GCF_014805655.1 Passer montanus | reverse complement strand
GTGGCTCTGCACAGCTCCTGCCAGGAGAGAGCAGGCAGGTGGGGTCGGGCTCAGCTAGCAAACAATAATTGATAAGACAAGAGGAAAGGATGCTGGGAAGGCTTAGGTGGGATATTACCAAAAACGTCTTTATTGATGGAGTGTTCAGGCATTGGAACAGGCTTTCCAGGATGGTGGTGGAGTCACTGTCCCTGGAGCTGTTCACAGCACGTGTGGCTGTGGCATTTGGGGACATGGTTAAGGGGTGAAGGTGACCGTGGTGCCAGGTTGGTGACTGCAGGGTGACCTCGGTGCCCTTCTCCAACCTTAACAGTTCTGTGGATCTGCTGGAACCCA
>NW_024357030.1:0-336 GCF_014805655.1 Passer montanus | reverse complement strand
CTTGTTGGTGGAGTTGAAGGGGATCTCGGTCACTTTGGGGTTCCTGTCCCTCATCCTCTTGACGGAGCCGCACGACAGCTGGATGCACTTGAGCAGCGCCGACTCCGAGGCGTCCCCGGCCGTGTCCCGCTGCGGGGACACCGCTGTCACCGCTGCCGCCGCGGGCGGGGGGCCGCGCCCCGCCCCGGGGCCCCGGGCACCCCCCCACCTTGGAGATGGAGACGTTCTCCTGGCCCGGCTTGAACACGGCGCGGTTGCAGAGCCCCGCGATGCGCGCCAGCGCCGCCCACGTGGGAGAGCGCTTGTCGAAGGTGGCACCTGGGGACACGGGCCGGT
>NW_024357029.1:0-336 GCF_014805655.1 Passer montanus | reverse complement strand
TCTTCCCCCAAAATTGGGGGTCCCAAAATTGGGGACCCTAAAATTGGGGATCCTGAAATTGGGGATCCCAAAATTGAGGACCCCAAAACTGGGGATCCTAAAACTGAAGATCCCAAAATTGAAGACCTCAAAATTGGGAATCCCAAAATTGAGGATCCTAAAATTGGGGATCCCAAAATTGGGGACCCCAAAATTCAGGACCCCAAAATTAGGGATCCCAAAATTGGGGATCTCGAAATTTGGGATCCCAAAATTGGGGCGCTCCCTTGGGTGACCTAGACCTGAACTGAATCCCCCCCAAAATGGTGATCCCCAAATGCCTGACCTAGAACCGAC
>NW_024357028.1:0-2545 GCF_014805655.1 Passer montanus | reverse complement strand
ATGTTTGTAAATGTGAAGCTGAAACATTAGCAAATATTGCAATATTGTAAATTTTTATTTGTTATTCAAAACTACTATTAATAAAGTCCTGCTCATGGATGACTAAGCAAAAAAATTGAAACACAATTGAAAAAAAAATTGGCCAAGAAGGAGCAAAGTCTTGTCCACCTATGCTTTAAAATAACAATGTTCTGAGTGGTGGCCTCAGGCAGATAGTTCCATGTGGAGTGATGGGAGCAGACTACTGGAATTAATCATAAACAATTGATTATTTGATAACATAATGCTATAAAACACCAGATTCATCTGTAGCTTTTTAGAATACGATAAATTTGTTCCAGCAATGTGTTTTCTTTTTTTCCTTCAAGTAGTCAATGGATAACTTTTCTATTTGAAATTGTAGGGTTTATTTATTTCTGTTTCATGCCAAATCTCCTATTGATCTCCGAGATACGTTGTATAAACATACATTGTGTGTAGGTTATATATTCGCGGTGACATTATTGTGGTACAGGAGCACAACAAACACTTGCATAAAGAGCTTCATGAGAAAGGGAGGGGTGGTCCATTAAATCAGTAACAGTCTTTAAGGGGTATTTTAGCCACGTTCCAGCCCATGGAATCATTTCCTTTTGAAAAGAGCTTTAAGATTATCAGTTTGAGAATACCAATTGTGTTGACCCTGCACTGCCAAGCCCACCACTAAACCATGTTCCTAAGTGCCACACCTATGTGGCTTTTAAGTAATTCAGTAGAAGAGTAACTCCTAGATAATGACAGCCACATAAATGTTTATTCTTATGTGGCATGATAATTCCGTAAAAGACCATATAGTTAACAAAATAATAATAACTTGTTAAAAAATCCAAACCTGTACATAATACTAAATCATGATTTTAATTTTTTTCTTGATCACACTAACTTGAAGTGCTTGCGTCATTACTGGACTCTTAACAAATTTCCAGAGATTCAGATTTGTGCAGCTTAGAAAAGCCAGTGGTATAGAGCTTAATCATCTGTAAATATCTCTTTAAGATGGTATTGGCTATTTAGGCTTGAGGCAACATGAAAAAATTGGCATTTTTATGATTAAATTCTACCTGCTACAAGTAGAATATCAGGATTCCTTTTAAAGGCAATCATCTGCCTCTGGGATGCTCCCATCTGTCTCTGGGAGCAATATTATTGTCCAATAAGTAAAAGCACCACAACATAATTAACACATTTGTAAATCCTATATTTTAGATTCTTTTAACCTTTGACATTATGTTTTTCAAAGCAGCTTTTTAAATGTTTCCTCAAGTGCTTTGCTGTGGCTGAAGCCCTGGCTGGAAGTGAGGCTACATGTCCATGCAGGATTAGATGGGCTGTGACTGAGGAGCTTTTTCCCACTGCTCCAGGTGTTTGTGCAGGTTTTGTGCTGCCCCAGTGACAAAGCCTTTTCTCCACAGCTTGGGAGAAGTGCCAGTGCTCTAGGAATTTTCAGCCATTCCATCACCTGGAAAGACAGGATGAAAATGCTATGGTAACATTATTGAAATTGAAGCTATTCAGCATTTCAGCATTCTGGGAGTAGAATTTGAAATGTCTCTTTGAGGAGATGTTTCTGAAGTCAACCATACACCTTGTGGTGATCTGGTGGAAAATCTGTGTAGGTTGGGTAAGTTGCAAAAGCTCTCAAGTGAAATAGTGTCTGCATGGTAACACTTAGTGGTAATATTACCAATATTACCAATAATACCAATACTCATTCAGAGAGCAGTGTTCCACTGATCCAGAGAAATGGCAAATCAAATTTCCCAATTTACTGGGCAGGAGTGTGGGGTGTACTCTGTAATATCAGTGTATAATAATTGCAGAAGTCTCTCCTGAAATCTTTCCCTTACAGGCTTTGTTAATGTTATCTTTATATTTATCAATACTTTTACTAATTAAAAGCAAAAGCCAGGCATAATATGATTCAAAACAAGCAAACAATTTGTTTACCCTGTAAATATGACATGTTACAGAAACATTTATGCAGAGACCTCAAATTTCAGAAGTAGGTATGGCTTAGTGGGTAATTTTCTTTTTCTTCTCAATGTCACTTCCTGTTGACACTGAGAAACTCTGTTCTGTTCAGCATGGGGACAAGAACATGACTTGGGAACTTGCAATTGTACGCAGCCCTATGACAGGATGATTTGGAAATTTGTTCTTGGTGTTTCCACAGATCTTATTGATCTGAAAAATAAATGGGAGGAACAGGATTACTGTTTCACAGCAAATTTAGATTTTTACTCATTTCTATTTTGGTCTAGATCTGCTTATAGTTGCCATTTCAAATTTTCCTGTTAACTGAGAGCAGGTTTCCAAACCACCAAAACACACAATGAAGCAGCCCCTGCTGCTTTATTGCCGTTCTTGTCAGAGGTACTGCTGCTATTAGCAGAGAAGCTGGCAAGAACACCAGTGTCACTGAGCAGGCAGTTTGTTCCCAAAATCTATAATTATGGGCAGGTTGTCCCAAAATGACCACATTCTAATCCACACTCTTTCATCTGAA
>NW_024357027.1:0-336 GCF_014805655.1 Passer montanus | reverse complement strand
ACTCTTGTCCCCCATGAGTCCTCCCAAAACCTGCTGAGCTTTGAAAAGGACACTGAAATAGGCTTAATTTTGTGTAAAACTCTCTCACAGCCTCTCCAGCACCAAGTTGTAATGGATCAGCCATCAGGATGCCCACCACGCTGAGAGTGAGCTCCTGCATTCCCTGGCACCCTGGATTTGGCCAAAGCCAAAGAAAACAAGCAAACCCTGCTCCTTCCCCTTCCCACTCCCACCCAGCTGGGCAAGGCAAACCATTCCTGCTGAAATACAATTCTGAACTGGAAAGGGCTCAAAGATTGATGTGTTCCCTGGATAAGAAAGCAAGAGGGGAAAAAA
>NW_024357026.1:5182-7322 GCF_014805655.1 Passer montanus | reverse complement strand
AAAACTGCCCCAAACTGCCCCAAACCTGCCCGAATCTGTCCCAAAAACCTGCCCAAACCTGCCCCAAAAAACTGCCCCAAACTGCCCCAAACCTGCTCGAATCTGTCCCAAAAACCTGCCCAAAAGTGCCCGAAAAGCCTGCCCTGTGCCTGCCCCAAACCTGCCCGAATCTGCCCCAAAAACCTGCCTGAATCTGCCCAAAACTGCCCCAAACTGCCCCAAACTGCCCCAAAAACCTGCCCCAAACCCGCCTGAATGTGTTCCAAAAACCTGCCCGAATCTGCCCAAAAAACCTGCCCGAAACTGCCCCAAACCTGCCCCAAAATTCTGCCTGTGTACCTGCCCTACACCTGCCCCAAAGTGCCCTAAACCTGCCCCTCCCCTGCCCCTCCCCTGCCCCTCACCTGCCCCATATTTGCCCCACACCTGCCCAGGTACTACGCAGCCGTGGAGGCCAAGAAGGAGCAGAGCAGCAAACACGCGCAGAGCTTCGGGGCGCGGCAGCCCACCATGGGGGGCTCCAACCCCGGGCAGGTACGGGGGTCCGGAGGGGCTGGGGGCTGCCCCGAGGGTCCCACTGACCCCATGCCTGTACAGCAGGGTCTGGAGGGGCTGGGGGCTGCCCCGAGGGTCCCACTGACCCCATGCCTGTACAGCAGGGTCTGGAGGGGCTGGGGGCTGCCCCGAGGGTCCCACTGACCCCATGCCTGTACAGCAGGGTCTGGAGGGGCTGGGGGCTGCCCCGAGGGTCCCACTGACCCCATGCCTGTACAGCAGGGTCTGGAGGGGCTGGGGGCTGCCCCGAGGGTCCCACTGACCCCATGCCTGTACAGCAGGGTCTGGAGGGGCTGGGGGCTGCTCTGGGCAGGTACGGGGATCTGGAGGGGCTGGGGGCTGCCCCAGGGGTCCCACTGACCCCATGCCTGTACAGCAGGGTCTGGAGGGGCTGGGGGCCGCCCCGAGGGTCCTGCTGACCCCGGGCAGGTACAGCAGGGTCCGGAGGGTCTGGGGTCCATCCCGTGGGTCTCGCTGACCGCGGGCAGGTACAGCAGCCGCCGCCTGCCGCAGGTGCGCACCCCGCAAACCTGCCCGGGGCTTGGGGGGAAAAACCGGCCCGGGGGTTGGGGGGAAAAACAGCCCGGGGTTTGGGGGGGAAAAATACCTGCCCGGGGTTTTGGGGGAAAAAACTGTGGGGTGTGGAGGAGCCTTGCTCTGTGTTCCCTCCACGTTCTTTCCCTCTTCCTTCCATGTTCTCTCCGTGTTCTCTCCATATTCTTTCCATGTTCCCTCCATGTTTTCTGCGTCTTCCCCTTTGCATTCTCTCCACATTCTCTCCTTTGCATTCCCCCTCCACATTCTCTCCATGTTCCCCCTCCACATTCTCTCCATGTTCCCCCTCCACATTCTCTCCATGTTCCCCCTCCACATTCTCTCCATGTTCCCTCTCCACATTCTCTCCGTGTTCCCCTTCCATGTTCTCTCCATCTTCCCCTCCACAATCTCTCCACGTTCCCTCTACATTGTCTCCATGTTCCCCCTCCATGTTCCCCCTCCATGTTCTATGTTTCCCTCCATGTTCTCTCCATGTTTCCCCTCCGTGTTCCTCCTCCATGTTCTCTCCATGTCCCTCCATGTTGTTTTCCATGTTCTTTTCACGTTCTCTCCGTGTTCCCTCCATGTTCCTTCTCCGTGTTCCCTCCATGTTCCCTCCCTGTTCTTTTCACGTTCTCTCCATGTTCTCTCCGTGTTCCCTCCATGTTCCCTCCGTGTTCCCACCACATTTCCCCTCCATTTTTCCCCCTTCCCCAGGTGCTGCAGCTCTCGGACCTGCTGCAGCGCGGCATCGGCGTCCACCACGGCGGGGTGCTGCCCCTGCTCAAGGAGATCGTGGAGATGCTCTTCAGCCAAGGGCTGGTCAAGGTGTGTGGGGTGTGGGACGCAGGGTTCTGCCCCATGGCGTCTCCCCCAGCCCCAAACCTGCCCCGAACCTGCCTCAAACCTGCCCCAAACCTGCCTCAAACCTGCCCCAAACCTGCCCCAAACCTGCCCCAAACCTGCCCCAAACCTGCCCCCAACCTGCCCCACACCTGCCCCAAACCTGCCCCAAACCTGCCCCAAACCTGACCCAAACCTGCCCCTA
>NW_024357026.1:0-5063 GCF_014805655.1 Passer montanus | reverse complement strand
TTGGGGGGGAAAACCTGCCGGGGTTTGGGGGGGAAAAAACAGCCCGGGGTTTGGGGGGGAAAAATACCTGCCCGGGGTTTTGGGGGAAAAAACTGTGGGGTGTGGAGGAGCCTTGCTCTGTGTTCCCTCCACGTTCTTTCCCTCTTCCTTCCATGTTCTCTCCGTGTTCTCTCCATATTCTTTCCATGTTCCCTCCATGTTTTCTGCGTCTTCCCCTTTGCATTCTCTCCACATTCTCTCCTTTGCATTCCCCCTCCACATTCTCTCCATGTTCCCCCTCCACATTCTCTCCATGTTCCCCCTCCACATTCTCTCCATGTTCCCTCTCCACATTCTCTCCGTGTTCCCCTTCCATGTTCTCTCCATCTTCCCCTCCACAATCTCTCCACGTTCCCTCTACATTGTCTCCATGTTCCCCCTCCATGTTCCCCCTCCATGTTCTATGTTTCCCTCCATGTTCTCTCCATGTTTCCCCTCCGTGTTCCTCCTCCATGTTCTCTCCATGTCCCATGTTCCCCTCCATGTTCCTCCTCTATGTTTTTTCCATGTTCCCTCTAAATTTTCTCCATGTTCCCTCTGTGTTCCCCCTCCATGTTCTCTCTGTGTTCCTCCTCCACATTCTCTCCATCTTCCCCTCCACATTCTCTCCATGTTCCTCCATGTTGTTTTCCATGTTCTTTTCACGTTCTCTCCATGTTCCTCCTCCATGTTCTTTTCACATTCCCTCCATGTTCCCTCCCTGTTCTTTTCACGTTCTCTCCATGTTCTCTCCGTGTTCCCTCCATGTTCCCTCCGTGTTCCCACCACATTTCCCCTCCATTTTTCCCCCTTCCCCAGGTGCTGCAGCTCTCGGACCTGCTGCAGCGCGGCATCGGCGTCCACCACGGCGGGGTGCTGCCCCTGCTCAAGGAGATCGTGGAGATGCTCTTCAGCCAAGGGCTGGTCAAGGTGTGTGGGGTGTGGGACGCAGGGTTCTGCCCCATGGCGTCTCCCCCAGCCCCAAACCTGCCCCGAACCTGCCTCAAACCTGCCCCAAACCTGCCTCAAACCTGCCCCATACCTGCCCCAAACTTGCCCCCATGTCTGCCCCAAATTTGCTCCCACTCCTGCCCCAAATTTGCCCCCACTCCTGCCCCAAATTTGCCCCACTCCTGCCCCAAACCTGCCCTCACCTGCCCCAGGTGCTGTTCGCCACCGAGACCTTCGCCATGGGGGTGAACATGCCGGCACGGACCGTCGTCTTCGACTCCATCCGCAAACACGACGGGAACAGCTTCCGTGACCTCCTGCCAGGTGTGGGGCCACGTTTGGGGCTCGGTGCTGTGTCCTCTGTGCGCCAACGGGGTGGAAAAGGGGCGGAAAATGTGAAGGAAAAAGCGGGGGAAAGCTGAGAGAAAAAACAGGGGAAATGGGGTTGAGGGAAGGTGGAAATATGGGAGGAGAAGTTCAAGGGGAATGAAGGGAGTAGAGTTGTAATTGTGGTGGGAATGTGAGGGGAAAAATAGTGGGAAACGTGAGGGGGAAATGGTGAGAAATGTGAGGGGAAAGGGCGGGAAATGTGAGGGAGAAAAAGTGGGAAAGGTGAGGAGAAAAATGGTGGGAAACGTGAGGGGAAAAGGGTGAGAAACATGAGGGAAAACAGTGAGAAATGTCAGGGGAAAAGGGCAGGAAACGTGAAGTGAAAATGGCGAGAAATGTGAGGGGAAAATGGTGAGAAATTCAAGGAGAAAAATAGCGGGAAATGTGAGGAGAAAAAGAGCGAGGAATGCGAAGGGAAAAATGGTGGGAGCTCTGAGGGGAAAAAGGCAAAAATTGTGAGGGTGAAACCAGTAGTGTTTATGAAAAGAAAACAAAAAAGCCACCTTGCTGTGGGGCAGGGCCGTGTCTCACCGTGCCTTTGTGTCGCCCCAGGCGAGTACACGCAGATGTCGGGGCGCGCCGGGCGCCGCGGGCTGGACGCCACCGGCACCGTCATCATCCTCTGCAAGGGACAGGTGCCCGAGCTGTCCGACCTGCACCGCATGATGCTGGTGAGCGCCTGGCATGTCACTGACATGTTACTGCCGTGTCCCCAACCGTGTGTCACTGCCTGAGTGTCCCCCCATTTGTGTGTCACCGCCATGTCACCACCTGTGTGTCACCATGATGTCACCGCTGTGTCCTCACCCGTTTGTCCCCACCTGTGTCCTCACGTGGGGAAAATGTAGAGAAACGTGACGGGAAAATGGTTGGGAAACGTGAGGGGAAAATGGCAAGAAACATGAGGGGGAAACGGCGAGAAACGTGAGGGGAAAATGGCAGGAAACATGAGGGGAAAATGATGAGAAATGTGAGGGGAAATTGGTGAGAAATGTGAGGGAAAAATGGTGGGAAATGTGAGGGGAAAATGGCGAGAAATGTGAGGGGGAAATGGTGAGAAACATGAGGGGAAAATGATGAGAAACGTGACGGGAAAAAGAGCGGGAAACGTGAGGGGGAGAAAAATGGTGGGAAGCATGAGAAGAAAATGGTGAGAAATGTGAGGGGAAAGGGCGGGAAACGTGAGGGAGAAAAAGTGGGAAAGGTGAAGAGAAAAATGGTGGGAAACATGAGGGGAAAATGCTGGGAAACGTGAGGGGAAAATGGTGAGCAACATGAGGGAAAACAGTGAGAAATGTGAGGGGAAAAGGGCAGGAAACGTGAAGTGAAAATGGCGAGAAACGTGAGGGGAAAATGGTGAGAAATTCAAGGAGAAAAATAGCGGGAAATGCGAGGAGAAAAAGAGCGAGGAATGCGAAGGGAAAAATGGTGGGAGCTCTGAGGGGAAAAAGGCAAAAATTGTGAGGGTGAAACCAGTAGTGTTTATGAAAAAAAACCCAAAACCAGCACCTTGCTGCGGGGCAGGGCCGTGTCTCACCGTGCCTTTGTGTCGCCCCAGGCGAGTACACACAGATGTCGGGGCGCGCCGGGCGCCGCGGGCTGGATGCCACCGGCACCGTCATCATCCTCTGCAAGGGACAGGTGCCCGAGCTGTCCGACCTGCACCGCATGATGCTGGTGAGCGCCTGGCATGTCACTGACATGTTACTGCCGTGTTCCCAACCGTGTGTCACTGCCTGTGTGTCCCCCCATTTGTGTGTCACCGCCATGTCACCACCTGTGTGTCACCATGATGTCACCGCTGTGTCCTCACCCGTTTGTCCCCACCTGTGTCCTCACGTGGGGAAAATGTAGAGAAACGTGACGGGAAAATGGTTGGGAAACGTGAGGGGAAAATGGCAAGAAACATGAGGGGGAAATGGCGAGAAACGTGAGGGGAAAATGGCAAGAAACATGAGGGAGAAACGGCGAGAAACGTGAGGGGAAAATGGCAGGAAACATGAGGGGAAAATGATGAGAAATGTGAGGGGAAATTGGTGAGAAATGTGAGGGAAAAATGGTGGGAAATGTGAGGGGAAAATGGCGAGAAATGTGAGGGGGAAATGGTGAGAAACATGAGGGGAAAATTATGAGAAACGTGACGGGAAAATGGTTGGGAAACGTGAGGGGAAAATGGCAAGAAACATGAGGGGGAAATGGCGAGAAACGTGAGGGGAAAGTGGCAGGAAACATGAGGGGAAAATGATGAGAAATGTGAGGGGAAATTGGTGAGAAATGTGAGGGAAAAATGGTGGGAAATGTGAGGGGAAAATGGCGAGAAATGTGAGGGGGAAATGGTGAGAAACGGGCATTGGGATGGACTGGGGGCACCCCAGTATGGACTGGGAGCACCCCAGTGTAGACTGGGGGGCACTGGGATGGACTGGGGGCACCCCAGTATGGACTGGGAGCACCCCAGTGTAGACTGGGGGGCATTGGGATGGGCTGGGGAGCACTGGGATGGACTGGGGGCACCCCAGTATGGATTGGGGTACACTGGGATGGACTGGGGGGCACCCCAGGATGGACTGGGGGGTACTGGGGGCACCCCAGGATGGACTGGGGACACCTCAGTATGGACTGGGGGGCATTGGGATGGACTGGGGGGCACGCCAGGATGGACTGGGGGGTACTGGGGACACCCCAGTATGGATTGGTGGACACTGGGAGCACCCCAGGATGAGCTGGGGGACACGGGGACACCCCTATACAGGGGCTGGCATGTCCCAGTAAGGGCACTGGGACTGCCCCAGTACAGACACTGGGACTGCCCCAGTAAGGGCACTGGGACTGCTCCAGTATGGACTGGGATTGCCCCAGTAAGGGCACTGGGACTGCTCCAGTACAGACACTGGGACTGCTCCAGTACGGACACTGGGATTGCCCCAGTAAGATCACTGGGACTGCTCCAGTACAGACACTGGGACTGCCCCAGTACGGACACTGGGATTGCCCCAGTAAGGTCACTGGGACTGCTCCAGTACAGACACTGGGACTGCCCCAGTACGGACACTGGGATTGCCCCAGTAAGGTCACTGGGACTGCTCCAGTACAGACACTGGGACTGCCCCAGTACGGACACTGGGATTGCCCCAGTAAGATCACTGGGACTGCTCCAGTACAGACACTGGGACTGCCCCAGTACGGACACTGGGATTGCCCCAGTAAGATCACTGGGACTGCTCCAGTACAGACACTGGGACTGCCCCAGTAAGGACACTGGGACTGCCCCAGTACAGACACTGGGACTGCCCCAGTAAGGACACTGGGACTGCCCCAGTACAGACTGGGATTGCCCCAGTAAGGGCACTGGGACTGCTCCAGTAAGGCCACTGGGACTGCCCCAGTAAGATCACTGGGACTGCCCCAGTACAGACTGGGATTGCCCCAGTAAGGACACTGGGACTGCCCCAGTAAGGCCACTGGGACTGCCCCAGTAAGGACTGGGAACACCAGCCCCCCCCAGTAAGCCCCCCGTGCCCCCCCAGGCGCAGACGCGGCGCGTGGCCGCCCTCAGGGAGGCGCTGGCGGCGCTGGGGGACCCCGAGGGGACAGAAGGGGACATCGGGGACCTGCCCCAGTACCACCAGGCCGTGGTGGCACTGCGGCGCGCCCGCGCCGTGCTGCAGGTGGGGCTGGGGACACCGCGGGGACACTGGGGACAC
>NW_024357025.1:0-336 GCF_014805655.1 Passer montanus | reverse complement strand
GTGGCCAGGTGGGGTCAGGACGGGTGGGCGTGGCCAGATGTGCACAGGTGAGTCAGGGCGTGGCCTGGGCGTGGCCAGGTGAGCCCTGGGCGGGGTCAAGGTGGGGCTGGGCGTGGCTGGGGCGTGGCCAGGAGGGGTTACAACGGATGGGCGTGGCCAGGTGAGTCAGGGCGGGGCCTGGGCGTGGCTGGGGCGTGGCCAGGTGGGGTTACAACGGGTGGGCGTGGCCAGGTGAGTCAGGGCGGGGTCTGGGCGTGGCCAGGTGTGCTCTGGGCGGGGCCAGGGTGGGGCTGGGTGTATCGGGGCGGGGTCAGGATGGGTGGGCGTGGCCTGGGT
>NW_024357024.1:0-336 GCF_014805655.1 Passer montanus | reverse complement strand
TTCCCAAATTGTTTGGGTTCGATATTCCCACATTTTTGGGGGTTCAATATCCTGCAATTTTGGGGTTCAATATTCCCAAATTATTTGGGTTCAATATCCCAGAATTTTTTGGGTTCAATATTCCTGAATTTTTGGGGTTTCCGATTCCTGGAATTTTTGGGGTGCAATGTCCCAGAATTCTTTGGGATTCACATTCTGGGATCCTTTAGGTTCAATATTCCCAAATTTTTGTGTTCAATATCCCGGGATTTTTGGGTTTCCCATTCCCGGGATTCTTTGGGGTTTCCTGTTCCTGGGATTTTTGGGATTTCCCATTCCCAGGATTTTTGGGGTTTC
>NW_024357023.1:0-336 GCF_014805655.1 Passer montanus | reverse complement strand
GGGGGGAAGCACTTGCTGAAGTCCTAAGAATCAGCCATTAAGGCCTTCTGCAAACCCATCAGGAGCAGGGAATCTGCCACAAAATTGCTGGAATCAGCAATCTTTCAGGCATGAAAGGATGTTTAACATAACCATATGCTGGCTGCCTTGGCCAGGAAGCTGCGAGAAGAGCTTGGGGAGGTTCTTTACACAGACAAATTTGTCTCTTGCTGCAACGTGGGAAAGGGTTTAAAACCAGAAGTGATGAAGAAAGCACAATAAAGAGCTACAGGGCTCTAAAGGAAGGCAATACACCCTTGGGGTTTCACCCTGTCAGCTGCTGCTCGAAGGTCACTG
>NW_024357022.1:0-336 GCF_014805655.1 Passer montanus | reverse complement strand
AAATTTCACCCCAAAATCCCCAAATTTCAACGAAAAATTTCCCAAAATTCCCAAATTTTCCCCCAAAATTCCCAATTTTGACCCCAAAGTCCCAAAATTCACCCCAAAATTCCCCAAAATTCCCAAAATTTCACCCAAAATCCCCAAATTTCACCTAAAAATTCCCCAAATTCCAACATTTTTACCACAAAATTCCCAACTTTGACCCCAAAATTCCCAAATTTCACCCAAAATTCCCAAATCCCCCAAATTTTCACCTCAAAATCCCCAAATTTCACCCAAAATCCCCCAAAATCACCAAATTTGACCCAAAATCCCCAAATTTTCACCCAAAAC
>NW_024357021.1:0-336 GCF_014805655.1 Passer montanus | reverse complement strand
AAATTTGGAGACAGACAATCATATCTTTTTGTGGAAAGAACAAATTTTTTCTAAATGCTGTATCTTCTATTTTAAAGCCTTTGACAGTATGTTTAGAATAACTACATGTCAGACAGTTATTTAAAGGAGAATGAGAAATTAGCAGTGTGTAATTCAGAAAGGAACCAGAATACCACTGAGTTTGGAAATCCAGAGAAGAAAGCCCCTCTACCCAGTCAAGCTTTGCCTCATTCATGATTGCTACACAGCAGCAGTACTCCTTCTCCCGGGCAGTAAAAGAGATTTTTATGGAACAGTTGGTTGAACAGGCATTTTCACCTTACCCTAAGTTACAAT
>NW_024357020.1:0-336 GCF_014805655.1 Passer montanus | reverse complement strand
TCAGTGTGTTACCAACATTATTCTCATACAAAATTCAAAACACAACACCATAACAGCAAAATGGGAATAAAATTATCTCTATAAATAGAAAAAAAATTAACAGACTGCTGCCTCCAGCCCCAGTGATGATGATTCCACCTCCTCTGATTTCACCAGACAGGGTCTTCCAATGTCATATGGCCAGCACTGACCTCTGATGCTAATGTATGAAACCAAGCAGTAAAATACAGAACTTTGTAATCTAGAGATGCTCACAAGCTGTCTGTATCTAGGAGATGCAATTTAAGAAAAAATTGCCTATGAAGAGAGTTGAATTGAATACAAAAGGCTGGTTTT
>NW_024357019.1:0-336 GCF_014805655.1 Passer montanus | reverse complement strand
ACACAGAAATGTTCCTCAAAGCCTCTCCCAGCTCAGGGACACAAATCATCCCCTGCACCAAGGCAGAGTCAGGCTCTTGTTAGAGACACAGCTTCAACTTCTCTGAAACTGGGATGAGGATGTGGCAATCTGCTGCTTTCCAACACAAATTAAGAGCCAGGAGTTGCACAATGATCCAGGCATGAACTCCTTCCACAGAAATTGCCCCAACTGTATCAGAAATCAGATGACTTCAGGGGGAGGAAAGCAAGCAAGAAAGAATTCTCCTTGTCTAGCTGCAGAGTAATTCACAGTATTGAACTTTTTAAACCTTTCTGTAGCTTAGTAGATGTGAAA
>NW_024357018.1:0-336 GCF_014805655.1 Passer montanus | reverse complement strand
TTTTTGGGAATTTTTCGGGAGTTTTTGGGTTAAAAACGGCAAAAAAAAGAAAAAAATGGGAATTTTTTTGGATTTTTTGCAGATTTTTCCCCAAAAATCGCCCCCAAATGCAGAGTTTGTGCATGTTCATCTCACACCCTGAAAAAAAATGGGAGAAATGGGAATTTTGGGGATTTTTGGGAATTTTTTGGGAATTTTTCGGGAGTTTTTGGAGTCAAAACAGCAAAAAATTGAAAAAAAATTGGATTTTTTTTTATTTTTTGCAGATTTTTCCCCAAAATCCCCCTCTGGACACAGCGTTTGTGCACGTTCATCTCACAGCCTGGAAAAAAAGGG
>NW_024357017.1:0-337 GCF_014805655.1 Passer montanus | reverse complement strand
GCTGGGGAAGGAGGGGAACAACCACAAATTCCTCACGGTTTGACTCAAAATCGTAAAAATCGAGCAGAAAAAGAGAAATCGCGAAAATTCCAGGAGTTACGGAGCGAAATCGGCAAAAACCGCGACGCGAAATTGAGGGAAATTCCGGGAATTGTGGCTGAAAATCACCCAAAAACCCCAAAATCCCAACAAATTCTGGGATTACAGACACAAATCCCAAAAAATTCCGGGACTTCAGAGCCAAATCCCAACAAATTCTGGGATTACAGACACAAATCCCAAAAAATTCCGGGACTTCAGAGCCAAATCCCAACAAATTCTGGGATTCCAGCCCAAA
>NW_024357016.1:0-337 GCF_014805655.1 Passer montanus | reverse complement strand
TCAGACAGCATCTCCCTTCATGCTGCACACCTTCTGTAGGAAAATACAATAATTTCAAGTGTAAACATAATGGAGCAATAAAAGTAGTGCTAACAGAAACATTCTACGACTTTTCGGTAGAGAAAGGGGATGGTGGAAGACAACAGAGGAATTAAAATTACTACTGTAATGTTTAATCTACTGTACATCATTTGCTTGGATGTTTTTTGACTTTTGTTTGGTTTTGTTGCTTCGTGGGTTGGATGGGTTTTTTTTGGAGGGGAGTGCTGGCAGAGTGTGAGTGGGTGTTTGGTTTTTGATTTTTTTTTAATATTACTATTTTTAGATTTTTCCTTCC
>NW_024357015.1:0-7324 GCF_014805655.1 Passer montanus | reverse complement strand
GATTTGGGGGTTTTGAGGAACTCTGGTTTGGGATTTGGGATTTTTGGGGTTTTGGAGGTTGAGGTTTGGGGATTTGGGGTTTGGGATTTGGGGTTTGGGATTTGGGGATTTTGGGGTTTTGGGGTTTGGGATTCTGGGGATTTGGGGGTTGAGGTTTGGGGTTTGTGAATTTGGGGTTTGGGGTTTTAGGGTTTTGAGTTTGGGGCTTTGAGGTTTTGGTATTTTGGGATTTGGTGTTTTGGGATTTGTTGGTTTTGAGTTTTGGGGTTTGGGATTTGGTGGTTTTGAGTTTTGCGGTTTGGGATTTGGTGGTTTTGGTGTTTTTTGGGGTTTTTGGGAATCCCCCGGGGTCCTGTCGGATCCGTCCCCCTCGGAATTCCCGGGAGTTCCTCGCCCCAAATCCGCCACTCCCGGGCGGGACCCCCAAAGCTCGGGGCCACCCCAAATATCCCGGTCACTCCCGCGGCGGTCACTCAGGGCGGTCACTCAGGGTGGTCACTCAGGGCGGTCACTCAGGGCGGTCACTCGGGGTGGTCACTCAGGGTGGTCACTCAGGGCGGTCACTCAGGGTGGTCACTCGGGGTGGTCACTCGGGGTGGTCACTCGGGGTGGTCACAGGTCAGGGTGGTCACAGGTCAAGGTGGTCACTCAGGGTGGACAAGGGGTCCAGGTGGTCATTCTAGGGGTGATCAAAGTGGTCACAGGTCAAGGTGATCACCTGAGGTGGTCACAGGTCAGGGTGGTCACTCAAGGCGGTCACAGGTCAAGGTGGTCACTCAGGGTGGTCAAGGTGGTTATGGTCAAGGTGGGCACAGGTCAGGGTGGTCACTCAAGCTGGTCAGAGGGTCAAGGTGGTCACTCAGGGTGGTCACTGGTCAAGGTGGTCACTCAGGGTGGTCACAGGTCAGGGTGGTCACTCAAGGCGGTCACAAGTCAAGGTGGTCACTCAAGGCGGTCACAGGTCAAAGTGGTCACCTGAGCTGGTCACAGGTCAAGGTGGTCATGGTCAAGGCGGTCACAGGTCAAAGTGGTCACCTGAGCTGGTCACAGGTCAAGGTGGTCATGGTCAAGGCGGTCACAGGTCAGGGTGGTCACTCAGGGTGGTCACAGGTCAAGGTGGTCACTCAAGGCGGTCACAGGTCAGGGTGGTCACCTGAGGTGGTCACAGGTCAAGGTGGTCATGGTGAAGGTGGTCACAGGTCAGGGTGGTCACTCAAGCTGGTCAGAGGGTCAAGGTGGTCACTCAAGGTAGTCACAGGTCAAGGTGGTCCAGGTGGTCATGATGTCCAGGTGGTCACTCTCAAGGTGCTCATGGTCAAGGTGGACTCAAGGTGCAGGTGGTCATTCAAGGCAGTCACAGGTCCAGGTGGTCACTCTGGTCATGGTCCAGGTGGACATTCAAGGCAGTCACAGGTCCAGGTGGTCACTCTGGTCATGGTCCAGGTTGTCACATGGTCCAGGTGCTCATGGTCAAAGTGGACAAGGGGTCCAGGTGGTCACAGGGTCCAGGTGGTCCCAATGTCCAGGTGGTCACTCTCAAGGTGCTCATGGTCAAGGTGGCCCCACGGTGCAGGTGGTCATTCAAGGCAGTCACAGGTCAAGGTGGTCACTCTGGTCATGGTCCAGGTGGTCACAGGGTCCAGGTGGTGCCAAGGTCCAGGTGGTCACAGGGTCCAGGTGGTCACAGGGTCAAGGTGGTCACTCTCAGGGTAGTCACGGGGTCCAGGTGGTCACTCTCAGGGTAGTCAGAGGGTCCAGGTGACCCCAAGGTGCAGGTGGTCACTCTCAAGGTGGACAAGGTGTCCAGGTGGTCCCAATGTCCAGGTGGTCACTGTCCAGGTGGTCAAGGTGGTCAAGGCAGTCCCAGGTCAAGGTGGTCATGAAGTCCAGGTGGTCACTCTCGAGATGGTGATGGTCAAGGTGGACAAGGGGTCCAGGTGGTCACAGGGTCATGGTGGTCACTGTCCAGGTGGTCACTCTCAGGGTGATCACAGGGTCCAGTGAGCTCAGGTGGGCTCAGGTGGGCTCAGGTGAGCACAGATGGGACCAGGTGGGACCAGGTGAGCTCAGGTGAGCACAGGTGAGCTCAGGTGAGCTCAGGTGAGCTGAGGTGGGACCAGGTGAGCTCAGGTGAGTTCAGGTGGGACCAAATGGTTTCAGGTGAGCTCAGGTGGGACCAGGTGGGACCAGGTGAGCTCAGGTGGGATCATATGAGCACAGGTGAGCTCAGGTGGGACCAGGTGAGCTGAGGTGGGACCAGGTGAGCTCAGGTGAGTTCAGGTGGGACCAAATGGTTTCAGGTGAGCTCAGGTGGGACCAGGTGGGACCAGGTGAGCCCAGGTGAGCACAGGTGAGCTCAGGTGAGCTCAGGTGACTTCAGGTGGGATCAGATGAGCACAGGTGAGCTCAGGTGGGCTCAGATGGTGTCAGGTGGGATCAGATGAGCACAGATGAGTCCAGGTGAGCACAGGTGGGCTCAGATGGTTTCAGGTGAGTTCAGGTGGGACCAGGTGAGCTCCGGTGAGCACAGGTGGTTTCAGGTGGGCTCAGATGGTTTCAGGTGAGCTCAGATGAGCACAGGTGAGCTCAGGTGGTTTCAGGTGAGCACAGGTGGGACCAGCTGAGCCCAGGTGAGCACAGGTGAGCTCAGGTGGTTTCAGGTGAGCACAGGTGAGCTCAGCTGAGCCCAGGTGAGCACAGGTGAGCTCAGGTGGTTTCAGGTGAGCACAGGTGGGACCAGCTGAGCCCAGGTGAGCACAGGTGAGCTCAGGTGGTTTCAGGTGAGCACAGGTGGGACCAGCTGAGCCCAGGTGAGCACAGGTGAGCTCAGGTGGTTTCAGGTGAGCACAGGTGGGACCAGCTGAGCCCAGGTGAGCACAGGTGAGCTCAGGTGGTTTCAGGTGAGCACAGGTGGGACCAGCTGAGCCCAGGTGAGCACAGGTGAGCTCAGGTGGTTTCAGGTGAGCACAGGTGGGACCAGCTGAGCCCAGGTGAGCACAGGTGAGCTCAGGTGGTTTCAGGTGAGCACAGGTGGGACCAGCTGAGCCCAGGTGAGCACAGGTGAGCTCAGGTGGTTTCAGGTGAGCACAGGTGGGACCAGCTGAGCCCAGGTGAGCACAGGTGAGCTCAGGTGGTTTCAGGTGAGCACAGGTGGGACCAGCTGAGCCCAGGTGAGCACAGGTGAGCTCAGGTGGTTTCAGGTGAGCACAGGTGGGACCAGCTGAGCCCAGGTGAGCACAGGTGAGCTCAGGTGGTTTCAGGTGAGCACAGGTGGGACCAGCTGAGCCCAGGTGAGCACAGGTGAGCTCAGGTGGTTTCAGGTGAGCACAGGTGGGACCAGCTGAGCCCAGGTGAGCACAGGTGAGCTCAGGTGGTTTCAGGTGAGCACAGGTGGGACCAGCTGAGCCCAGGTGAGCACAGGTGAGCTCAGGTGGTTTCAGGTGAGCACAGGTGGGACCAGCTGAGCCCAGGTGAGCACAGGTGAGCTCAGGTGGTTTCAGGTGAGCACAGGTGAGCTCAGGTGGTTTCAGGTGAGCACAGGTGGGACCAGCTGAGCCCAGGTGAGCACAGGTGAGCTCAGGTGGAACCAAAGCTCCTCCAGGATGTCCCTGCAATCCGTGGGAGGAGTTCCGGGATTCCAGAGCCAGGGAGGTTCCCCTGTCCCCACCAGTCCAAACCAGTCCCACCAGTCCGGTGGGGCCGATGTCCCAACCCCGAGACACCGGAGCCACGGGGGGGAGGGGCCACCGAGGGATGGGTCAGAAGGTTCAGGTGATCACTGTCCAGGTGGTCATGGGGCTCAGGTGGTCACAAGTCTAGGTGGTCACAGGTCCAGTGGTCACGGTTCAGGTGGTCACAGGTCCAGGTGGTCACTCTCTGAGTGGTCAAGGTGGTCACAGGGCTCAGGTGGTTCCAAGGTCCAGGTGGTCACAGGCCCAGGTAGTTCCAAGGTCCAGGTGGTCACAGTCCAGGTGGTCACAGGGCTCAGGTGGCCCCAAGGTCCAGGTGGTCACTCTCAAGGTGCTCATGGTCAAGGTGGTCACAGGTCCAGGTGGTTCCAAGGCCCAGGTTGTCACAGGACTCAGGTGGCCCCAAGATCCAGGTGGCCACTCTCAAGGTGGTCACTGTCCAGGTGGTCACAAGGTCCAGATGGCCACAGGGCTCAGGTGGCCACAGGGCTCAAGTGGTCACAAGGTCCAGGTGGTCACAGGGTCCAGGTGGTCATAGGTCCTGGTGGTGACTCTCAGAGTGGTCAAGGTGATTCCAAGGTTCAGGTGGCCCCAAGGTCCAGGTGGTCACTTTCTGAGTGGTCAAGGTGGTTCCAAGGTCCAGGTGGTCACAGGCCCAGGTGGTCCCAAGGTCCAGGTGGTCAGTTTCTGAGTGGTCAAGGTGGTTCCAAGGTCCAGGTGGTCACAGGCCCAGGTGGTCCCAAGGTCCAGGTGGTCACAGGTCCAGGTGGTCACGGTTCAGGTGGTCATGGGGCTCAGGTGGTCACTCTCAGGGTGGTCACAGAGTTCAGGTGGTCATGGTGGTTGTGGTCAAGGTGGTCACAAGGTCCAGGTGGTCAAGGTGGACACAGGATCAAGGTGACCATGAAGTCCAGGTGGTCACTGTTGAGGTGGTCACAGGGTCCAGGTGGTCCCTGTCAAGGTGGTCACTCTCAAGGTGGTCACTCTCAAGGTGGTCACTCTCAAGGTGGTCACAATGTCCAGGTGTTTATGGTCAAGGTGGTCACAAAATTCAAGTTGTGGTCAAGGTGGCCACAGGTCCAGGTGGCCCAAAGAGCCAGGTGATGAGGGTTGAGGTGGACACAGGCTCCAGGTGACCATGGCCAAGGTGGCCACATGGTCAAGGTGGTCATTTGGGTCCAGGTGGTCACTGTGAAGGTGGCCACAGTCCAGGTGGTCATGGGGTCAAGACGGACGCCCTCAAGGTGGTCACAGGTTCAAGGTGATCCCAAGGTCCAGGTGGTCAGAGGGTGAAGGTGGACACAGGACCCAGGTGATCATGGCCAAGGTGGTCACTGTGTCCAGGTGGTCATTAGGGTCCAGGTGGTCACTGCAGGTGAGGGACCCTGACCCCACCCAGGTGACACCTTGACCACACCGAGCTCACCTGGGCAGGTGAGACCCTGACCCCACCCAGCTCACCTGGGCAGGTGAGGGACCCTGGGCACACCCAGGTGAGACCCTGACCTCACCCAGCTCACCTGGGCAGGTGAGGAAACCTGAGCACACCTGGACAGGTGACACCTTGACCCCACCCACCTCACCTGGGCAGGTGAGACCCCGACCCCACCCAGGTGGTGATCTCACATTGACGTCACACCTTCCGGCACACCTGATTGGCCGCCAGCTGAGGCATCACGTGACCACACCTGGCCCCACCTGGCCCCGCCCAAACCCCGGGGAGCCCCCGGGGGGTTCCGGGATCGACATTTTTGGGCATTTTGGGATTTTCTGACCCCAAAAATTCAAATTTTCCCTTTTTTGGTCGATTTTTCCCCATTTCCTCCCTGATTTTCTTCCTTTTTCCATTTTTTCCCATTTTTTTTCCTTTTTCCCCATTTTTTCTCCATTTTCTCCCCATTTTCTTCCCATTTTTTCACCATTTTCCCCATTTTCTCACAGTTTTCCCCCATTTTTGCAGTTCTGAGGAGGACGAGTCGCGGATCTTTCCCCCATTTTTTCCCATTTCTTAACCCATTTTTTCATTGTTTTCCCCCCATTTTTCTCCATTTTTTTTCCCTGTTTTTCACTGTTTTTCCCCATTTCCCCGAATTTTTCCCCATTTTCTCACCATTTTCCCCCATTTTCCCCATTTTCCCTGTTTTTCCCTTGTTTCCAAGCAGGACGAGTCATGGATCTTTTCCCCCATTTTTTCCCATTTCTTAATCCATTTTTTCACTGTTTTTTCCCCATTTTTCTCCATTTTCTCACTGTTTTTTCCCATTTTTTCCAATTTTCTCACCGTTTTCCCCATTTCTGCAGTTCCCGAGCAGGACGAGTTGTGGATCTTTCCCCCATTTTTAAACCCATTTTTTCCACAGTTTTTTCCCCATATTTTTGCCTTTTCTCATCATTTTTCCTCAATTTTTTCCCATTTTTTTCCCATTTTCTCACCATTTTTCCCCATTTTTTGCAGTTCCCGAGCAGGATGAGTCCTGGATCTTTCCCCCATTTTGCCCCAGTTTTTACCATTTTCCCCCCCATTTTTCTCCATTTTCCCCCCTTTTTTCACCATTTTTTCCTGTTTTTTCCCATTTTCTCACCGTTTTCCCCCATTTTGCAGTTCCCGAGGAGGACGAGTCGCGCAGCACCGGGGCCGGCCCTGCTCGGTGGCCCAGCGGCCGCTCCCGGACATTTTCCCCATTTTTCTCTCATTTTCCCCCATTTTTCTCCATTTTTTCCCCATTTTTTCACATTTTTTCACATTTTCCCCCATTTTTTCTCATTTTTCCCATTTTCCCCGTTTTTCCCCAGTTCCCGAGGAGGACGAGTCGCGGATCTTTCCTCCATTTTCCCCCATTTTTTTACCCATTTTTTCACCGGACATTTTCCCCATTTTTCTCTCATTTTCCCCCATTTTTCTCCATTTTTTCCCCATTTTTTCACATTTTTTCACATTTTCCCCCATTTTTTCTCATTTTTCCCATTTTCCCCGTTTTTCCCCCAGTTCCTGAGCAGGACGAGTCGCGCATCACCGGGGCCGGCCCTGCTCGGTGGCCCAGCGGCCGCTCCCGGACATTTCCCCCTTTTTCCCCATTTTCCACCCACTTTTCCCATTTTCTCACCATTTTTTCTCCATTGTTCCCATTTTTTCCCTATTTTTTCCCATTTTCTCATTGTTTTCCCCCATTTCTGCAGTTCCCGAGGAGGACGAGTCACGGATCTTTCCCCCATTATTTCCCAGTTTTAAACCATTTTTTCACTGTTTCCCCCCCATTCTTCTCAATTTTTCTCCATTTTTTCCCCGTTTTTTTCCCCGTTTTTCCCCATTTTTTCCTATTTTTTCCTGACGAGTCGCGCATCACCGGGGCCGGCCCTGCTCGGTGGCCCAGCGGCCACTCCCGGACATTTCCCCCTTTTTTCCCCATTTTTAACCCTTTTTTCCCCCGTTTTTTCCCATTTTTCCCCATTTTTTCCCATTTTTTCCCGTTTTCTCACCGTTTTCCCCCATTTTGCAGTTCCCGAGGAGGACGAGTCGCGCATCATCGGCGGCCGGCCCTGCTCGGTGGCCCAGCGGCCGTTCCAGGTGGCCCTGACCAAGCGGGGGCAGATCCTGTGCGGGGGGAGCCTGGTGGCCGCACAGTGGGTGCTGACGG
>NW_024357014.1:0-337 GCF_014805655.1 Passer montanus | reverse complement strand
ATTTTCCCCTCATTTTCCCCCATTTCCCCAGCCCTGAGCGTGCGCGGCGCTGCCGAGGAGGAGCCCCCGGACGCGCAGCTGCTGCGCCTGGACAACATGCTGCTGGCCGAGGGCGTGGCCGCCGCCGCGCCCCCCAAAGCCCCCCAAAAACCCGCGGATTCACCCCAAAAAGCGGCGGAAGGAGCCGGGAAAGGCGCGGCGGCGGCGCCGGGGGGCTGCGGGCACGAGCTCGGCGCGGAGCACGCCGACTACCGCGCCAAGCTGGCGCAGATCCGGCACATCTTCCACGCCGAGCTGGACAAGTACGACCAGGTGATCCCAGGGAGAAAATTTGGGG
>NW_024357013.1:0-337 GCF_014805655.1 Passer montanus | reverse complement strand
GAAAACAGTTATTTGCCAAGCTACCTGCAAATTTTGTCCACAGCAGTGATCAACAGCAAACATTTTGATGGAAAAAATGTAATACTCAGCCTGTACATTTTTCTTGTTCTGATAATTACTTTTATAATAGGAGACACCAAAGGCATCTCTGCATTTCAGAATCTATTCTGCAGGACTGATGAATGCTCTTTACACTGATTAACTTTCTTTTTCCTGTAAAAATTAAAATAAGTGACTTTCCTATTGATTGCCAAAGCAGTACTGGCCATTCTTGATAATCAAGGAAAACAGCTGAAATCCAAAAGCATGCTCTCAGTGGAGTGCACATCCATCCCTC
>NW_024357012.1:0-337 GCF_014805655.1 Passer montanus | reverse complement strand
TTTCCCCCCTTTCCTCTTTCTTTCCCCCCTTTATTTTTTCATCCCCTGCCACCAGCAGCCCTAAACTCTGCGGAAATTCCTGAATCTCCTTTTATCCCGAAAACATGATTCCTGCCCCGATCATTTATCCCGATTATTTCGCCCGGATTATTTATCCCGGTTATCTTTCCCGGTGATTTATCCCGATTTTCCCCCCGGCCGAGCCCAGCCCCGCCGTGACCTCCCCGGGCAGGGGAATCTTTCCCAAAGAAATCCTTTCCCTCCCCCACAGACCCGTCCCAGCCTGAGGAATCGCCGCGGCCCCAAACCGCCCTCGCTTTCCCACCAGCCCCAGCCC
>NW_024357011.1:0-337 GCF_014805655.1 Passer montanus | reverse complement strand
AGGCTAGTTCATGGAGCTGAGCTGGGCTGTTTATTATAACTTGATTAATGCTAACGCTACACTGTGCAAAGAGCGGCTGAGTGAGCTTGTGGTGGAGCTATGCCCCTCACTCCTGGCACTGAATAAACATATACCTGCTTTATAGGCCTTATACTGTGAAGTACTGTTTTCTTGCCTAGTTTTCAGCCTTCACTGGTCACACCCCTGACCCCTTTTCCCCCTGTCAGGGTCTGGGGTTGATCTTGTGTAACATCCTTTGGTAGAGGTTTTAGCTCCAGGTGGACTGGGGGGATACCGGGGGAGAGGAACAGGGAATGTGGGAAGGGCTTCAGCTGCA
>NW_024357010.1:0-337 GCF_014805655.1 Passer montanus | reverse complement strand
GGCACCTGGGGACATGGGGCAGTGCTGGGAATGGCTGGGCTCGATGGGCTCAGAGAGCTTTTCCCTCCCAAACCATTCCTTATCCTCATTCTCCTGTGAGCAGCTTGATCCTGCTGCAGCCTCCAGTGTTTCAATGACTTTGCTAGAGCACAAGGCTGGAATTCTCTCTGCTATTACAGCTGGATTTCAAGTCTCCTCCTCTCTTTCCCTGCTTTAAGGAAATGACTCCACAGGGGCAGCAGTTGTGGATTTTTATCCCTGGACAGCCATGAAGCCAGCCAATCAACTGGGAGCATAGGCAGCATTAGAAATGATTGAGAGCACCTCCAGGTCCCCA
>NW_024357009.1:0-337 GCF_014805655.1 Passer montanus | reverse complement strand
AAAAAATTAAGAAGCTCCCAAACATGTGACATCTCAGCTCTTCTGGGTTATTTCATTCCATCTGGCCTCCTTCACACACCTAAGGTTCTCCCAGAAAGATCCCTACCCAGTTTCCTCCTTCTCATTTTGAGCAGCATATGCCAGGCAGTTTGTGGGGGAAAAGGCTGCTTGTGAAACTTGGTGGGTTCATGATCCACACCCCAAAGAGGTGATGATGGCAGCTGACATGCTCAACACAACAGAACCCATGAGGAACAATCCCTCCACAGGCTCCCCCACAAATCTCCAAGGAAATTTCTCAGCTCTGGTGACATTTTTGCTGAGAGGGGAAGCTTTT
>NW_024357008.1:0-337 GCF_014805655.1 Passer montanus | reverse complement strand
GGGGGGGTGCCCCCCCTCCGCCCCTCCCCCCTCGCGGGGCGGGGCTCAGGTCTCCGGGGGGGGAGGGGCTCCCCCCAAACCATGGTGCAAAGGGGGGAGGGGCCTGTGCTACCCCTCCCCCCCAACAGGGGGGGCGGCAGGAGCCCCCCCGCGGGGGGAGGGGCCTCTGCCCCCCCCCCCCCCCCAAGGGGGGGGGGCGGCGGGGCCCCCCCCGCGGGGGGAGGGGCCTTGGGGTGCCCCTCCCCCCCTTCCCCGAGCCTCGTTTTGGGTTTTTCTCGCTTTTTTTTTTTCTTGTTCTTTTTGTAAATGATTTTTTTTTGTTTTTGTTTTTTTTTTT
>NW_024357007.1:0-337 GCF_014805655.1 Passer montanus | reverse complement strand
CCTCGTGTCCTCACACACGGGAGGTCTGCCGCAAGAAAGCAGTAATCTCATAATCTCAGAGATTTGTGACAGCTCTTTACTCTATCTTTTCCCACCTTTTTCCTTCTTCAAAGATGTCATGTTTGTTGTTTGATTAATCTGGAATCTGTAATACCTTTTCTACCCAAGTACAAATGAGGTATCCTAAAGTATTAATGAAAGGCTTTTAAGTAAGGCACAGAATCATAGAATAATTTAGATTGGAAAGAACTTCTGGACATGTGTTATTCAGATGCCTTTGGATATTTGTCATTCAAATCCTTTGTTCTGCACATTGGCTGACTACTGCAAGAACAAC
>NW_024357006.1:0-337 GCF_014805655.1 Passer montanus | reverse complement strand
CCAGGTGAGGGCATCCAGTGCCAGGTGAGCTGGGAAAAGGGGGGACAGGGGGCCCTCGAGGCACCCCCACTGTGCCCATGTCCCTTCTCATTGAGGGAGCACGGTGCCAGGAGAGGCTGCTGGGGTCTGTGGTCCAACAGGTGCTGGAGTGCTCTTGTTCCTTGAAGGAGCAGGAACAGCTCCAGGTGTGTTTTGGCCATACCTGGAATGTATAAACTCTCCCTACCCCAGAGCCAAATTCCTGCTGTCCAGGTGGGATCTGGGGTCACTCTGGGCTGGGATTCAGGCTCTGGGGTGGGGATCCTGTAGGATCCTCCACCTGTGGAGACACCTGGCT
>NW_024357005.1:0-337 GCF_014805655.1 Passer montanus | reverse complement strand
GGATTAATTTTCCTAACAGTAGTAACTACAAGCTAAACTGCATTATCCTTAAGGGTACCAAGCCTTGAGTTCAATCCAAAACTCACCTGCACAATCTATTAGAAAGCAGAAACAAAAAAAAAGCAGTGAATGCAGGTATCATTCTCTTCCCCAGGGATGGAATTCTGGCTCTAAAATGAACATTCCCTTGGTGGTTTTTTGGACTGACTTTCAAGGGTAACTTGAAACTCATCAGCCTTGACATCACAAAATACTCATGTCCCTTAAGCACCAGCTGGCTGTACAGTGAGCCTGGAGGGTACCACATACCTTCACCTCCTCCTCATACTGGAATCTC
>NW_024357004.1:3482-7185 GCF_014805655.1 Passer montanus | reverse complement strand
TGCCACCACAGTGCCACCTGTGCCCTCAGCGACACCTGTGCCATCAGTGTCACCTGTGCCCTCGGTGCCACCCGTGCCATCACAGTGCCACCTGTGCCCTCGGTGCCACCTGTGCCACCACAGTGCCATCAGTGCCACCTGCAGTGTCCCTGTCACTGTGTCACTGTGTCACTGTCACTGTGTCACTGTCACACCTCGTGCTGTGTCACCTGCACGCTGGGACACCTCTGGGGACACTGGGGACATCATCACCAAACTCGGCCACCTGCTCAGGGACGTTGGGGACATCACCGTGTCCCTGTCACCGTGTCGCTGTCACCGTGTCACTGCCACCTTGCTGTGCGGCCACTGCCACTGCAGTGTCACTGTCACCATGGCTGTGCCACCTCTGGCACCGCGGCTGTGTCACTGTTGTCACCGTGTCACTGCCGCCTTGCTGTGCGGCCACTGCCCCTGCAGTGTCACTGTCACCATGGCTGTGCCACCTCTGGCACCGCGGCTGTGTCACTGTTGTCACCGTGTCACTGCCGCCTTGCTGTGCGGCCACTGCCCCTGCAGTGTCACTGTCACCATGGCTGTGCCACCTCTGGCACCGCGGCTGTGTCACTGTTGTCACCGTGTCACTGCCGCCTTGCTGTGCGGCCACTGCCCCTGCAGTGTCACTGTCACCATGGCTGTGCCACCTCTGGCACCGCGGCTGTGTCACTGTTGTCACCGTGTCACTGCCGCCTTGCTGTGCGGCCACTGCCCCTGCAGTGTCACTGTCACCATGGCTGTGCCACCTCTGGCACCGCGGCTGTGTCACTGTTGTCACCGTGTCACTGCCGCCTTGCTGTGCGGCCACTGCCCCTGCAGTGTCACTGTCACCATGGCTGTGCCACCTCTGGCACCGCGGCTGTGTCACTGTTGTCACCGTGTCACTGCCGCCTTGCTGTGCGGCCACTGCCCCTGCAGTGTCACTGTCACCATGGCTGTGCCACCTCTGGCACCGCGGCTGTGTCACTGTTGTCACCGTGTCACTGCCGCCTTGCTGTGCGGCCACTGCCCCTGCAGTGTCACTGTCACCATGGCTGTGCCACCTCTGGCACCGCGGCTGTGTCACTGTTGTCACCGTGTCACTGCCGCCTTGCTGTGCGGCCACTGCCCCTGCAGTGTCACTGTCACCATGGCTGTGCCACCTCTGGCACCGCGGCTGTGTCACTGTTGTCACCGTGTCACTGCCGCCTTGCTGTGCGGCCACTGCCCCTGCAGTGTCACTGTCACCATGGCTGTGCCACCTCTGGCACCGCGGCTGTGTCACTGTTGTCACCGTGTCACTGCCGCCTTGCTGTGCGGCCACTGCCCCTGCAGTGTCACTGTCACCATGGCTGTGCCACCTCTGGCACCGCGGCTGTGTCACTGTTGTCACCGTGTCACTGCCGCCTTGCTGTGCGGCCACTGCCCCTGCAGTGTCACTGTCACCATGGCTGTGCCACCTCTGGCACCGCGGCTGTGTCACTGTTGTCACCGTGTCACTGCCGCCTTGCTGTGCGGCCACTGCCCCTGCAGTGTCACTGTCACCATGGCTGTGCCACCTCTGGCACCGCGGCTGTGTCACTGTTGTCACCGTGTCACTGCCGCCTTGCTGTGCGGCCACTGCCCCTGCAGTGTCACTGTCACCATGGCTGTGCCACCTCTGGCACCGCGGCTGTGTCACTGTTGTCACCGTGTCACTGCCGCCTTGCTGTGCGGCCACTGCCCCTGCAGTGTCACTGTCACCATGGCTGTGCCACCTCTGGCACCGCGGCTGTGTCACTGTTGTCACCGTGTCACTGCCGCCTTGCTGTGCGGCCACTGCCCCTGCAGTGTCACTGTCACCATGGCTGTGCCACCTCTGGCACCGCGGCTGTGTCACTGTTGTCACCGTGTCACTGCCGCCTTGCTGTGCGGCCACTGCCCCTGCAGTGTCACTGTCACCATGGCTGTGCCACCTCTGGCACCGCGGCTGTGTCACTGTTGTCACCGTGTCACTGCCGCCTTGCTGTGCGGCCACTGCCCCTGCAGTGTCACTGTCACCATGGCTGTGCCACCTCTGGCACCGCGGCTGTGTCACTGTTGTCACCGTGTCACTGCCGCCTTGCTGTGCGGCCACTGCCCCTGCAGTGTCACTGTCACCATGGCTGTGCCACCTCTGGCACCGCGGCTGTGTCACTGTTGTCACCGTGTCACTGCCGCCTTGCTGTGCGGCCACTGCCCCTGCAGTGTCACTGTCACCATGGCTGTGCCACCTCTGGCACCGCGGCTGTGTCACTGTTGTCACCATGTGTGTGCCACCATTGTCACCGTGGCTGTGTCACCATGGCCAGGTCACCATTGTCACACTGCTGTGCCACCATTGTCACTGTGACTGTGCCACTGCTGTCACCGTAGCCGTGTCACTGTCGTCACCATGGTTGCGTCACCATGGCTGTGCCATCATTGTCACCATGTGTGTGCCACCATTGTCACCGTGGCTGTCACCACTGTCACCAGGGCTGTGTCACCATTGTCACCGTGGCTGTGTCACTGTGACTGTGCCACTGTTGTCACCGTGTGTGTGCCACCATTGTCACCACGGCTGTGTCACTGTGACTGTGCCACCACTGTCACTGTGGCTGTGTCACTGTTGTCACCATGTGTGTGCCACCATTGTCACCGTGGCTGTGTCACCGTTGTCACCGTGTGTGTGCCACCATTGTCACCACGGCTGTGTCACTGTGACTGTGCCACCACTGTCACTGTGGCTGTGTCACTGTTGTCACCGTGTGTGTGCCACCATTGTCACCGTGGCTGTGTCACTGTGACCGTGCCACCATTGTCACTGTGGCTGTGTCACTGTGGTTGTGCCACCACTGTCACCACGGCTGTGTCACTGTGGTTGTGCCACCATTGCAGTGTCGCTGCTGTCACCATGGCTGTCACCATCACCAGGCCATCGCTGCCACCGCTGCTGTGCCACCACGGCTGTGCCAACACCATGCCACTGTGTCACCGTGGCCGTGTCACCACGGCCGTGCCACCGTGGCAGTGTCACTGTTGTCACCACGGCCGTGTCACCGTTGTCACCGCTGCCACCTTGGCTGTGTCACCACCACCACCAGGCCACCGTCACCGTGCCACCGCTGCCACCTCGCCGTGCCACCACCACCGTGCCACTGCCACCACCGACACCTGGGGGACGACACCACCGCTGTCACCGTTGTCACCACTGTCAGTGTGCCACCAGTGTCACCATCCCTGTGTCACCGTTGTCACCTCCATGGTGTCACCATTGTCACCTCACCTGTGTCACCATGGTCACCATCCCTGTGTCACCGTTGTCACCTCCATGGTGTCACCGTTGTCACCATCCCTGTGTCACCATTGTCACCTCCATGGTGTCACCATTGTCACCTCCCCTGTGTCACCATTGTCACCTCCATGGTGTCACCATTGTCACCATCCCTGTGTCACCGTTGTCACCTCCATGGTGTCACCATTGTCACCTCCATGGTGTCACCATTGTCACCATCCCTGTGTCACCAGTGTCACCATCCCTGTGTCACCATTGTCACCTCCATGGTGTCACCACTGTCACCTCCATGGTGTCACCATTGTCACCTCCATGGTGTCACCATTGTCACCATCCCTGTGTCACCAGTGTCACCATCCCTGTGTCACCATTGTCACCTCCATGGTGTCACCA
>NW_024357004.1:2789-3344 GCF_014805655.1 Passer montanus | reverse complement strand
CCCCATTGTCCCCTCCCCTGTGTCACCATTGTCACCATCCCTGTGTCACCATTGTCACCTCCATGGTGTCACCATTGTCACCATCAGTGTCACCATTGTCACCATCCCTGTGTCACCGTTGTCGCCTCCATGGTGTCACCATTGTCACCTCCCCTGTGTCACCATTGTCACCATCCCTGTGTCACCAGTGTCACCATCCCTGTGTCACCATTGTCACCTCCATGGTGTCACCACTGTCACCTCCATGGTGTCACCATTGTCACCTCCATGGTGTCACCGTTGTCACCATCCCTGTGTCACCATTGTCACCTCCATGGTGTCACCATTGTCACCATCCCTGTGTCACCAGTGTCACCATCCCTGTGTCACCATTGTCACCATCCCTGTGTCACCATTGTCACCTCCCCTGTGTCACCATTGTCACCTCCCCTGTGTCACCATTGTCACCTCCCCTGTGTCACCATTGTCACCATCCCTGTGCCACCATTGTCACCTCCATGGTGTCACCATTGTCCCCTCCATGGTGTCACCATTGTCACCATCCCTGTGTCACCA
>NW_024357004.1:0-668 GCF_014805655.1 Passer montanus | reverse complement strand
TAAGGACCCAGTACCTCAGCCCCTCTCCCCTCAGCCCCTCTCCCCTCAGCCCCTCTCCCCTCACAGCCCCTCTCCCCTCTCCCCTCTCCCCTCAGCCCCTCACCGCCCCGCAGTGGAAGTCGGGCCCCCATCGGTCCAGCGCGGTCCTGGCGCTGCTGCCGCGGCTCCCCACCAACAGCCCCTCTCCCCTCACAGCCCCTCTCCCCTCAGCCCCTCACCGCCCCGCAGTGGAAGTCGGGCCCCCATCGGTCCAGCGCGGTCCTGGCGCTGCTGCCGCGGCTCCCCACCAGCGTCACGGCGATGGCGTCGCTGGTGCCGGCGCCGGGGGCGCTGCCGGTGCGGACCCGCAGCCGGTACGCGGCCATGGCGGCGGCGCTGCCCTCACGGTGATTGACGCGGGGCGGAGCCAATGGCGGCGGGGCTCGCGCGCCGCCCGGCCAATCGGAGCGCGGCGCGGCGGGGCGCGGCCAATGGCGGCCAAGGGAGGTGGGGATGGGCGGGGATAAGCCGTCACGTCCGCCTTCACTTCCGGCGGCGCTTCCGGGTGCGATGGACCCCGAGTTCGACGATGTGGTGGCGGTGGAGGATCTGATGGTGAGGCCACGCCCCCTCCGCGCCTGGACACGCCCCCTTTTCGGCAGCCACGCCCACCCCCGTGCACCCCCCCG
>NW_024357003.1:0-337 GCF_014805655.1 Passer montanus | reverse complement strand
CCCTAAAAACGGATCTCCCTGTCCCTGCCTCACAGAATCCCCTAAATAAGGGAACCCCTGTCCCACAGAATCCCCTAAAAATGGACTGCCCTGTTCTGCCCCACAGAATCCCTACAAAGGGACCTTCTTGTTAGTGCCCCATAGAATCCCCTAAAAAGAGACCCCCTGTTCCTGCCCCACAGGATCCCCTCAATAAGGGACCCCCTGTCCTACAGGATCCCCTAAATAAGGGACCCCCTGTCCCACAGAATGCCCTAAAAAGGGACCCCTGTCCCTGCCCCACAGGATCCCCCAAATAAGGGACCCCTCTGTCCCTGCCCCACAGAATCCCCTAAAA
>NW_024357002.1:0-337 GCF_014805655.1 Passer montanus | reverse complement strand
TTTGGGGAGGGGTTTTGGGGGTCCTGAGGTGCTTTGGGCTCCCCAGGCTGGATTTTGGGGAGGGGTCTCACCTTGTACCCCTCCTCGTGCAGCCGTTTCAGCTTTTTGGGGATCTCGGGGTACAAAATCCTTTGGGGTGAAGAGGGAACAGAACGTGAGCGGGACCCCCAAACCCCCCCGGGACCCCCCGAAGCCCCCTCCTCACCTCCAGTCGTCGGGGCTGGTGGGGAAGACCCTCCCCGAGCGGGGGGTGATGAGGGTCCCGTCCAGGTCGAACCCCGCGATCTGGGGGGGTCCCCAAAAATGGGGGGGGGGTCAGGGACAGCGGGGACCCCCC
>NW_024357001.1:0-337 GCF_014805655.1 Passer montanus | reverse complement strand
AAAACAGCGTGACCCTGGAAGCCACGGCACGGCACAAACCGCGCGCCAGCTGTGCCAGCTGTGCCAGCCCCTTCCCCGCCGTCTCACTGCCTCTGCTTTCTCTTACAGCATGCTGCCAAGGGACAAGGCACTCTACCTCACCTAAGCTCAGCACCCCTTCGGGAGGAGGCTCAGACGAAGGACACTTGAGGGGGTCAATCCTCCAGCCCCGCGGGAGGCGCGCGGGTCGGACGGGCGCGGCGGCTGCCACCGCGCCTCGGCGCTGGCTTCGTTCCCAGGCTCTGAGAGCAGTTTTCTTTGTTTTCCTTTTCTTTTTGAACTCTAAACAAAAAAAAAA
>NW_024357000.1:0-337 GCF_014805655.1 Passer montanus | reverse complement strand
GAAAACTCAGAACTTTTCCTACTTGGAAGCCTCCACGTTGGGACTTCAGTGAGCTAAAACGGGTTCGTTTTCCGCCAGTCGGGGGAGTTGGGGCACAGCTCCTGCGGGAGCCGCTCGGCCGGAGCGGGGCAGGGCAGAGGGAAGGGCCGGAGCGGCGGCGGGGCCGGGGCAGCCCCGGGCGGGCGGGAGCCACGAGCACCGGGAAATAACGGGGGGGAAGCGGGCGGGCCCTCACCTCGAAGGAGTAGCTCTCCACCAGCGGGATGTCCTGCTCGTCGATCAGCGTGTACTTGGTCTGCAACACAGCGAGAGCGCCGTCAGCACGGCTCGGCACGGC
>NW_024356999.1:0-337 GCF_014805655.1 Passer montanus | reverse complement strand
CCAAAATCTCATAAACCCCCCCTGGGACCCCCCAAATCCCCCCCCAGGAACCCCAGCTTGTTTTGGGAGTAATTCCGCAAGTTCTCCTGCAGGGGGTGCCAAAAATGCCCAAAATCTCCCAAATTCACACAAAATTCACCCCTAAATCTCAAAAATTCACCCCTAAATCACCCCAAAATCTCCCAAATTCACCCCAAATGCCCCCCTGGGATCCCCGGCGTGTAATTCCTCGCTTCGCCCGCAGAGGGCGCCAAAAAACCACACAAAATATCCCAAATTCACACAAAACCCCCCAAATTCTCACCGAGACCCCCAAATCCCCCCCAGACCCCAAAAG
>NW_024356998.1:0-337 GCF_014805655.1 Passer montanus | reverse complement strand
CACAGAGCCACTCTGCACACAGGAGCTGACAATCCAGATTATCCTTCCAGGTTCTCTACCTGCCAACCTTTAATGTGATATGGAAGGAATGTTTATTTTTTTGGGATATATGAGGTGTCCTCTGGCCTTGCTTTTGATAACTGTGTTGCTGAGAGAAATTAGCCCTGTTACTAACGAGCCAGCTGGCACTGAAGGGATGTTTTGCTTCATTAAAAGCAGGTTGTGAGATTGGGTTTGTTTCCCTCCATCTCCACACACTGGGATCTGTCACTTCAACAGGCTTCTCCTGGTAGACTGGATCTAGCTGAGAGGTTTGGTAATAAAAAAAAAAAAAAAA
>NW_024356997.1:0-337 GCF_014805655.1 Passer montanus | reverse complement strand
CTGGAGATGTTCCTGATGCTTTCTAGTACTTCTCTCCCTGTTTTCAATTATTTTTTTCCATCTTTCTAGAAATTCCCTACGTTTTTTCGGAGAACCTCCTGTCAGCAGTAGGAGAAGGGATGCTCAGTGAAGGAAGCTGTGAACAACCACAGTGCAGACAGGACTGGGGCCCATGGCAGCCTCTTGGGGCCAGCAGAGCAGAGCTGGGACAGTGGCTGTTCCATCAAAGGGCAAGGAGCAAGTGGTGTCCAAAGTCAGTCCAGGAAATCCCAATGAGTATTCAGGAACAGCAGGAAACAGGGTTTGAAACAGGCATGCCTCTATGGTGTAGCTCACA
>NW_024356996.1:0-337 GCF_014805655.1 Passer montanus | reverse complement strand
CCCCCAGCCCTCCCCGACTTTCGGTCTCTCCGCCCCGTGCCCGGCTCCTCACTTGATCTCCTTCTCGATCTGCTGCTGCTCCCTCATCATCTTGCCCAGCTCCTTCTTGCGGTCCTTGAGCTCGTCCTCCACCCTGTCCATCCTCTTCTTGTCCTTGTCGATCTCGCGGTTCTTCAGCCCCAGCTCCTTGTTGAGCTTCTCGATCTCGGCCTCGTTGTGGAACAGTTTGAAGAGCTGCAGCTGCACCTGGGCCCGAACCACCTCGTCCTTGAGCCGCTGGTACCGGTCAGCCTGCGGGGAGGCCAGTCAGCGGGGCCGGGCCGGGCCGGGCTAGGCC
>NW_024356995.1:0-337 GCF_014805655.1 Passer montanus | reverse complement strand
ATAATAATAATAATAAAATGGGAGATACTTCATGCCAGAGTTCTGACATTACTCATTCCCCAGAATGTCACAAAGGTACCGCAAGGGCACATTAGAAGTGTCACTCCAAAGTCACAGTGTAACTTGTAAATCATAATGATGAATATTCATGTTATCTAGCATCCAAACTGCTGTCATGGCTCCATCAGATGTCACGGGAGAGTAATATGGTTCTGGTTTGATGACCTTCTGTCTTGCCACTCCACTCAATGATCTTCCTCAATTCCTTTGGGTCTAGTTATAGTGGCCAAGACTTGACTGTGTATAATGACATTCATTTTAAATGAACTGAAAGGAG
>NW_024356994.1:0-338 GCF_014805655.1 Passer montanus | reverse complement strand
ACCGGGAGCGGGAGCAGGAGCGGCAGCGGCAGCGGGAGCAGCGCCGCGCTCAGGAGGCGGCGGCGGCGGCCGCGCTCCCGCTCGGGGCGCGCTGCGAGGTGCGGGTGCCGGGCCAGCCCTGCCGCAGGGGCTGCATCGCCTTCGTGGGTGCGTGTCCCCTCCTTGTCACCCTCTTTGTCACCTCTTTGTGGTGTCCCGGGGCGGAATTCCCGGTTTTTTCACGGTTTTTTTTTGTCTGGAAGGTGAGACGGATTTCAAGCCGGGGGTTTGGGTGGGGGTGCGCTACGATGAACCGCTGGGCAAGCACGACGGAAGGTGAGGAGGGGGTTTGGGGGGGA
>NW_024356993.1:1675-10554 GCF_014805655.1 Passer montanus | reverse complement strand
CATAGCTACAAGAAGGAATCTGCACAGCCTCTCCAAGCACACAGGGCTGAGTGAGCTGGGAGGGAGAAGTCTCTTTTACTTGTTCACTGAGAACTTTCAGTACAGAGTCACACAGACAGCCCAAAAGGAACCTCTATAAAGGCATTATCACAAGGGCAGAGAGAACAGAGCCTCGAGGGAGTTGGGGGCAGTGCCTGGGAGCTGATTTCAGGGCTACCCATGGCTGTGAACTTACAAACACCTTCTGTACAGAAGCCTAGAAAACCTCACCAGGACAAAAAACTCCTAAAAAATTAATAGACATGGAGCATCAGAAGATATCCAGCACCTCAAAGGTGTAGGTTTTACACTTCATATGCACTTATTCCTTTAATACTTAGATTTTGAATGTATATTTAATACTGGCATTTTAACCTGCTCTGGTAATTATATTTCATTATGAATAGCACACCTTTGATTGATAGATGGAGCTGACACTATTAATCAGGATCTTGACCCCACTTCCTTTAAAGTCATGGACAAAAATCCCATTGGCTTTACACAGCAGAGGATAAAGCTTTAAAGAATAAGTTTTTCTTGTATTTATATCAAATAAATTGCTAACACCTGGACACTGGTGAAAGATGTATTTATGGGGAGAGAGTGGGAGTCAAGCCTTATCTCTTGCTACAGAGGATTCAATTTCAGATTGCTGTGGTATTGTGAACTGAAAAGATGCTGTGCTGGGTGGAGCCTGGCTGGATGCCACGTGCCCACCAAAGCCGCTCTATCCCTCCCCTCCTCATGTGGACAGGGAGAGAAAACAGAACCCAAGACTGCTGGGCTGGGCTAAGGGCAGGGAGGGTTCACTCAGCCCCTGCTGCCACGGGCAGCACAGAGTGGCCTTGAGGAGAGCTGCTTGTGTGCCACATCCTCACTGCTCTGTGCCCTGGCTGCAGCTGGCCAGGGCTCTGCCCCTGTTAGCCCAGAGGGGCTCTCACCCACCCCTGCTGATGGGCTCAGCCTGGGCCAGAGCTGGGTCCATCCTGGAGCCGCCTGGCACGGGCTCCATCAGGGGCGGGGGAAGCTTCTGGCAGCTTCTCACAGCAGCCAGCCCTGCGGTGTCCCTGCTACCAAAACTCTGCCACACAAACACCTTTACACACAGGAACTTTCATAGGCACGGGCTTGCCACTTGAAATGGGATCCCTGTCAAATGAAATGAAACTATTTTACAGAGGCAAGTTCATTTTCTATTGCTATGCATTCCGAAGTATCCTGGGACCTTTGCTACTGGCTTCAGCACGTCCCTGAGCTAATTCCAGAAAACTGACAGATTTATGGAAAGTAGATTTCAGTATGTTGTTCCTTCTCCCCGTGTTTCATAGAACAACAATATTGTATTTATAACATCTTGCTTTCTATATGCACATATTTCCTTTTGCACAGAGGAAAAGGTCTACAAACAATGGCGCTGCTGTGATGTGGATAAGGGATAGTCCTCCATCAGTGGGACAATTCATTATTCCATGTCAGAAATGAGGAAGGAAAAGATGCAGGACTGACACACACACACCGGCACAAAACTGGTGGGGGGTTGTTCAATGTGACTGATGGAGAAAATACATTTATAGGTAATCTAAAGCATGGAAAAAACTGAGTCTGGGGTTTCAAAACTTACATTTTTTCCACAAAAAATAGTACCCAGGTCCTAACCCTGTTTTGGCCTGTGTCATCATTCACTTTCCCTCAGTTTTGTGGTGGTGTTACAGTGCAGTGTCACTCAGAGGCAGGAACAAACAGAACTTCTAAGATACTGGAGGGGACAGACACTATTTAAAGCAGACTTATTCATGGGACATACTTGAAAGTACAGAGAGAAGAATCCTTTATGTGTAAATCACTGACTGATATAGTTTGTATATATAAGTTGAATTAAGTATAATGAATCATTAATCCTGAAGTGTGAGTCCCCTCACTTGGACTAACAATTCTCTGTATTCCAGCCCTAAAACTAATATGACATCAGTTTTTATGAAAGTGCTGTTTTATAAAATATCAGAAATCTTTTAAAATAACACTGATAAGGGCAAAGTGATTGTTTGGGGTTTTTTTAAACCATGGAATTTTAGAGGGTTATTGGACCATGGGATTTTAGAGAGTTGTTGGAGCAGAGCTGGGCTCATGCTGCTGCAGCTGATGTCAGGTACCCAGTGGAGTTCTTCACCCAGTGGGTTTTGGGCCCCTGATAAATCATGCTTGAAATTAGCCCTGCTGGGAGGCACATCTTCAAGAGGCCAGAGAGCCAAGCTGCATGAGCAAGCTAATGATCCCTTTTCCATGTTGTGCTTTAGCATGGTGGCTTGGAAGGTTCCTATTCTGCACTCCTGTACTCCTCCACCTTGTGCTGCTGTCCCTGGGATGCTCTTGGGCACTGATCTGACACAGGCCCTGTCCAGGGGAGGTCATGCCCTCTGCCTGCCCACACCTTTGAGAGGAGCATCTACTGCTCCAGCCTAAATTTCCCTTCTGCAAACAGGCAGAGAGGGCAGGGAGTCGGTACCTCCTACCACGTGCAAGTGATTAAAGAAATAATCATGATCTGCACTGCCCAAGTCATGGCCCTTCACTTCCCAGATGAGTTAAATTAGTACAATTGCAGCCTGATTAAACCACATCTCTTGCGTCTTAATTCCTTCTGGTGTATCTGGTTCAATCAGGCTCCCTCCAATAGATTCACATTTCCATTCAGAGTCTCACACCAGCCTTGCAGATCAAAGTGGACATTTATCCGAGTCCTTTTCAATGAATAGTTGTGTGATAATGCAGCTCTCAAAAACAAATTTAGGATACAGCAGCATACATAGATCTTGTTTTCATAGCAAGTTGCTTTTAAATAACTGCCTGATAATGCTAAGAAAATGAAAAATGAATTTGCATAAGATGGGGGTTTTTTAAGTCTGCTAAATGTATGCAGAACTATATTTATCTGATGGGATATATGAGGGAATTGGATGAACAAAAAGGTCTCTTTTATGCCTAAAGATACGTGGTGGTAACCAATTTATGAGAAATTATATATAGTGCTATGTACTAACTGATGGAAACTTAGAAACATAAGTCAATGATAAAATCACAATTAAGATCTCCTTAGATTATTTTTCAGGGAAATTCTAATTGTATTGTTAAGTTGGTTTTTAATTTCCACACTAGTTAGGCACATAGCAAAAAAAAAGAAGAAAGAAAAAAAAAGAAAAAAAAATATTATTTCTCTATATTAATATATAGAGAAAGATTTAGAATAACCCTAGGAAGGTGTAGAAATGTTTTTCTAGGGCTCTGACTACTTCATTTTGTTGGATTGTTGAGCATTTTTTACCAAAAAAAGTGACAAAGGTTTGATTTGGGAAATTATTTCTTAGTTTGCTCCTCAAATAGGATAGGGTGAATCAGAACTGTGCATCAAGTATGAGTCTACTGAAAAATTTTGGTAAATATAAGTATCCCACAGCAAGAATATTCCAATGCTACTGTGATTAGCTTAGTTCTAAAACAAGCAGAAAAGGATGCTCCAGGATAACAGAAGAATATAATTAAGTTGCACAGATTTAACATATTAATTACAAGCTAATCATAATGATTTAGCTCTACTATAGCTGGAGGCTTACAGAGATGTTTGAAAATGCATTGTTGTTACTTTTACTGCTATCAAAAAATTCTGAAATATTTTGTATCTGCTTTTGAAGGGTTCTGAGTTTTCTATTTCCTATTTCAAAATCAGGGTGGGATTTCACAAATAAAAATACATTGCTAACAACTAGCACTCAGTTGGAAAACAGTTAACAGGGAAATATGGTGCTAAATTTGAAATATATTTTTGCCATTACTGTATTACTACTACCTTCTCTGAATTCCAGCTTATCTTTTCTGTTCCCTCTAACTGGGAAGCAAATTGTTAAAGAACAGAAACTGGGCAGCTAAAATTAGATGTTCAGTATTGGAAGTTGAGTTTGTTTTATGCTATCAGCGTGTGCTGCTCACATGGTGAGCATGGCTTTGTTATTTATGTACCTGAAGTGCAAAGCTGTCACTTTCTACACAGTCATATAATGGGTCATCTCCAGTTTGCAGTTTCACCCTGTTTCAGGGATTTCTAAATTCAAAAGTTGAATGGTTCTCAATAATTTCCATAGTGTTTTCATTTTTTGTGTGTGTGTCAAGGTCTGATCTCATGCTATTCTAATGTTTTTATTGACTCTAATAAAATAAACAAATGTTTTGCACTTTTTGTCTTAATTTGTTAAGATTAAAGGTCACACAGCTTTTTACCATGAGGCTGAAATTCAGTTTCATTTCTAATAAACAAGTTAAAGAAATTAAGACCATCTCCATGATCCAGACAATCCTTTAAACAGAAACATCATACACAACACAACTTAAAAAATTCTACTGAATTCAGCAGAAGAAATCAGAATCTCCACAGTCCATTGAGGTCATCCAACCAAAGTGAGTCACTTGACAGGCTGTTTATCCCATCGTATTCCTGACTTGTGTCTGACCAGCAAGGCTCAGGGACATCCAGGATTTATTAGGAACAGAGGTCATTCCCTGAAGTATATAGCATGCTATTTTCAGGCTACTTGTGTTGAATTAGAGAAAGATTTGGTCTCAGGTGAGTCAGGGATTTAAAAGCCAGCTAATATGTCAGAGAGGATCTGTGAGGTTTGTCTCCACTGCAGAATTATTACAGGGGTAGAAGCATTTGCTTGGTGTTATGGCCAGGTAGTGAACATTACTGAGATCATCTCAAGGTACTCTTTGCCTTTGGCAGCAGTTCACACCTTGCTTCTCACCTAATATCGCATTTTAAAACCAGGAGACCTGGCAAGAATCTTATAATAAATTGTTTGTCATGGCCAAAACAGCCTCTGGTGCAATACCCAAGAAACCTCAGTAAAGAACTCTGCAATACAACCACAAGTTTGAATGGGCAGTAACATTTGGTGGCAACCAGCTGTGCCATATTTGACCATGACTGCCTTAGGTCAAGCTCTTTGCCTATGATATGTGTAGTATTAAATCATTTGGCTAATTAGACTCATGCCTTTACATTCAAGTTCTCAAGTAATTAAGTAATTCTGTCTTGAGCTGATTGAGTTTCCATTAGGCTGATCTTCAGATAAGAACAGTTTTCAGAATGAAATTGATACATAGATCTTTTATGAACTCCAGTGATATTTTTTTTAAGAAAAAGAGAAGGAACTAATGGTGGTTGAGTTGCTTTTTGTTTGCCAGTGGTTATATATCTATGAGATAAACTTTGCCTAAGTATTAGTGCTGGATACCGTGGCATATTTCATAGATCTTTTTTTTTTTCATAAGTGACCTTATAAAATATATGTGTCTGAAAAAATTATATTATTTGCCTACAAGAAATTTGAAGATTTGACTCACAGATACATTCCTGATACAGCAGGGAATGTTGGGAATTGCACTAGACATTAAGAACAATATGGTGAAGGTATGTTGAATCACTACCCTGTACAGAATAATTTTTAAGCACATATATTTATGTTTTGTCAACATAAATTTCCCCTGGTCTTTGTCTCCCAGATATAACTAAGTTAATAATTTAATGTTTACTGATATTAATATTAATGGCATCACACCTTCTGCAATCAGGGGATAAACCAAGGTCTTCCAAACTGACTGGTAAAGTAGAGTTTGTGCTTTCAAGAAGATTTAGGGAGATCTGTCCATCAGATGATAAATGCTCAACTCTGGCTGTGTAAAGATTACTAAATTAAGCATCCAAAGAAGTACTCTTAAGTATTACTCCTTTTTTAAAAACCCTGACCCCCATGTGGCTGCAGGGTAGATCTCACAACTGGCAAGGTGCTAAAATGTGAAGTACCTGAGTCTCTTGAGAAGTCCACAAGGTGAGAAGCAGTGGCACCTAATTTTACTGGGCTGTTTGCTGTGTATATATTCCTGCACAGTACTGACTTGGTAATGACACACTCTTTGCATCTGATTAGTCGTGATACAAGAGCCACAGGGAAAAATGTGTACTCATAAGGATGAAGTTCCCAAGTGCTTTGCTTTTGCAGCATTAATGACATTTCTGCAGATTCAAAAGGGAGTATTGAATTATTGCAAATGCATCAACAGCATTAAAGCTGAGGGTCCAACACAAACCAAAGGAGCAAATGTACATTCCTCTAATATTTATACAAACATAAGCCCATAAGCTTCATCCTAAATTCAGTTCTAATTGTAAACTGTTCAGTAATCAACTGATATTTCGACATGTGTCCAAGCTTACGCACACTAAAATCTATAAATTTGCCATTCCTTATGAGCAGTGTCTCACCCTGTAAGAACATCTGAGCTGTGCAAGAAAAAAGAGCTTCTATTTTCAAACCTCATGAGCAGGCATAAAACACTAAATTAATATTCAGATGCTTTATTTATTATTCCATGACAAGAGATAATAAGGTCTTATTAATACATAATAAGTATCATGAAGATGCAGTCTCTGATTTTAAACCAATTATTTAATCATTTTATGGTGTGAAATTTGCTGAAATTTGCTAAAGAGTTCAAAAGGAATAGAATCAATACTTCCTGAATATTTTGTTTTGTAGATCTGATCAAAATGCTGCCAGTCCTTCTCATGAGTCTCAGTAGTACTTTCTAACTGAACTCAGAGAGAGATACATTAATATATTGAAACCCCATCTTTGCCTTTAACAGAAGGATGGTTTTTGCAAAAAAAAGAAAACTGAATGTGGGACCATACCTACAACCCAGAAGGTCTGAAAGCCAAAAGGTGAATTCAAAGCTACAAACAGTGTCTTATGGAAGCCTTATTCCTGCAATTTCTGTGCTTGGGAATGGCAGTATTGTGGATGAGAGAGAATACCCTATTTCCCCCACTTCTTGTTCCTCGTGTAGATTTTTCAGTATTTTCTTTCATTAACCTTTAATTAAGATTTTAAGACTCTGTAGCTCATTGGAGCAGCTCCAGATTCCAATAGTAGGTAAATATTAACATTATTCATCACTGTCATTCAAACCTAGTATTCTTTCTTAGCTCTGCTGGTGTCCATATAAAAAAGCATCCAGTTAAAAGTGTTATATTTAACAAACAAACAAGCTTGCCTGTGGTAGTTCAAGCTAAATATTGAGAGGAGGATTTCTCAAGCTTTCTACATTAAAAAGCTGCTGGAAAGGAAGATTCTTGTTTGAATTAAGACCAAGAACAAAAATGTGTGATGAGCTAGAGCTGCTGTTAATAATTATTTTTCCAGCTGTACATCAGTCCATCACACAGTTACAAGCACAGTCATAATGCCATGACAGCTGCGAGCAGCAGCAATGTCTCAGACTGTGGGGGAACTTGGTCTTGGAAGATTCCAAGTATGTCATGGATGGAACAGACTGCAGAGCAGACTCTTGGAAAAGAATGTGTCCCCTTGTTTGCTTGCTGAAAAGGAGTGTTTAGAGAAGAGAGCCTCTGCTTAGCCCAGAGGTGCACAGTTAATCCAGAAATTGGATTAACTGGATGTGTGCCTCAGGGCACGCAGATTAAAGAAACAGCTTTCTGCATTGGCAGAGCCTGGACTGCTCTTGTGAAGAAGGCTGGCATCATTGCATTGAAGCAGTGGTTTCATTTGTGAGCGCTTGCACTGCAGGAGCTCTTGCTCCTCCAGGCAGACTCAACCAGCCTGGATGGGCACCTGCTGCCTGGAGCCTCGCTGGCTGCTGGTACACTGCTCTGGGAACTCTGGGGTGCTCAGCATGCAGGCAGGCCACAGCCAAAGTCTCTGAACAGCCAGCAGTGTTTAAATGGGAAGAAAATCTCATACCACAGTGCACATGGTGAAAGAGCTATCCATGTCCCAGTCAGTTGTGCAACCACTTTCAATTTGGCACCTTTGGAATACAAAGCTGTGGAAATGACATAACAACGAAATCTGGATCACAGCCTTTGTGTGCCACTGGCAGTTTTTGGAGGAATCCTTCTGCCTGCTGCAGTTTGAGCTGCTGAGGCTCTGTGCTCTGAGCCAAGGCAGAGTGCCTCCTGATGCCCCACTGCAGGAGCCCCACCAGCAGCTGCTGCTCCAGCTCAGCAGGACACTGCCTGTGCAGCTTGCTCTGGAGTTTCTGAGTGATTGATTCAGAACCCCAGTGCAGTCTTCTTGGAACACAGGAGCTCATTTTATAGCACATAATAGATCTAAGAAATGGGCTGTTGGGAATTCATTAACATTTTAAACTAAAGGGGTTTGCAATATTGTGAACAGTACCACATTACGTATTTTAAAACCATGTCTGGTTTAAGTTTTCTCTCAGTCCTTTGGAAAAAGCTCCTGATGTCTAGGCAATGAATAGTGAAGTCAGATGACCAAGAGCAACCTTGTCTATTGCTGAAATGAACCAGAAATATATAATATATGACTAGTCAAGGTGTCTGGCTTTCAAACTGGTACCAACAAGAATTATTCTTGTCCCTTTGGGGGGATAGATAACATCAATGCTGAGATTTTTAAATCTATCCCCTGCTCATCTCTCCCTGCAATTTGTGCTGCTCTGGTTTTCTGTCTAGAGCCTTCTGAGCAGAGTCCAGCTCACTGAGCATTAGTCAGTTACTGTCATTCCTGGCTCTCTGGGCTGTGTTTTATCTTGAAATGCATGTGAAAAAGTAGACAGTGTGAGCTAACCTATACTTATCAAGGCTGACAAAGCAAGAGGAAATTCTGTTGAAGGAGGACATGGAAATTTAGCATGCAGATGACAGGCAGAAGATACATTAAATTCCCAGGGTTGTGTGGCCAGTGATGTCTCTCTTTCTCTGACAGATCCCCATTTGTTATTTTGCTTGTTGCCCTTTTGAC
>NW_024356993.1:0-1568 GCF_014805655.1 Passer montanus | reverse complement strand
GAACACTTCTAACTTTGGAAAAATTTGGTTTTCAAGTACTTTTAGAGTTTCTGTAGTAAAAAATAAAACCAAGCATCTTGTTCAGCAACCACGCAATCCTTCCATTCTCATTTTTCCACCCTTAAACACTTTGTGTCATGAATGGACTTATGTTCATTTGACAGTCACGCTAAAATGAAAATAATTTTGATGGCTGCCATCCCTCCACCCCTCCAAGATGTTTTAAATAGTCAGAAAAAAACTAGGAAGCAGTCTTTGGGCTTCAGGTTGCAAACAATCATTGTGGAATGGTGGGACTTTTGATAAACTCTGTGTTTATTTCAGACTGGGACATACTGGAGCTTCACACCCAGGTGTCCCCAAACCCAGGAGCCAGCTGCAGCCCTCCAAGGGCACTTGTGTCACCTCTGTCCATATTCTTGTGCCCCAAATGAATGCCTGTGGCATTCTCATGCTCTGAACGGGATTCCTTCGCCCAGGATTTTCTCCTGGGGAGCTGAAAGGCAGTGAGAGGCCTCAGAAAAAAAGCAAAACAATTCTTATCTCATTGGCTTCTCCTGTGCTGTGCTCATGTGTGGAATGTGTTTGGAGATTGTTTACCACAGGTGATTGCCTGGCTGGATTCTGGTGTGAGTTGTTCTGACTCTTTGGCCCATCAGTGCCAAGCTGTGTCGGGACTCTGGAAAGAGCCATGAGTTTTCATTGTTATCTTTTTAGCATTCAGTAAGTATCCTTTCTGTATTCTTTAGTATAGTATAGTATTCTTTAATGTAAAATAGTATCAAAGTAATAAATTAGCCTTCTGATAAGGAGTCCTCCTCATCATTCCTTCCCTCGTCGGCGGCCCTGCATTTACAATAAATGTGCATTTTTTCACTTTTGGACAGCTTAAAAAATCCACCATTTAAACAAAAGACAACCCTTCTTAAGGCCTTGGTGGCTTTTCCTGCCTGCAAATATTTGCTCTTAGCTCCTGCTCTCACCCTGCCCACAGAGGGCTTGGCCCTCAGCTAGCAGGAGGCTTTGTAGCTCTGTGAGTTGACACCAACAGAAGACACAAAAAGGTGGAGTTTTTTGTCTTTTCTACGCTGTTTTTGTGTGAAAAGAGGAGCTCTAGAGATTTTTGTTTGACATCCTGAGATGACAGGGAAGGCACCATTTTCATGCTTTATGGCACATAGTTTAGGCTGTCACTTAGGTCACACAGCTTAGCATTTTAGTAGTCTTTTCCTCTGAGAAAAAAAAAATATTTTGAAATCTCTGCATTCAGAAATAGAAAAGAGAAGCAGAAGAGCACCGAAATCTATCCCAAAGAGTTTATGCCCCTAAGTGAAATGGAGTAGGTGAGAAATATTTTTGATTCTCTTTGACACTTTCTCACCAATTTCTTTCATTTATCATCCATTCATGAGGAGACAGGGCCTGATGCTGTGTTAAGGCAGGCTGCACGGAGCAAAGGTTTACTTCTAAGTAAAGTTGACATAATTTAAATAAGTACAGTTGGGAAAAAAAACCCAAAAACCAAACCGAACCAAAACCAGCCAGGTTTTTAGATGCAATAGTTTTGG
>NW_024356992.1:0-338 GCF_014805655.1 Passer montanus | reverse complement strand
AATGATCCTTTCATTTAGATATGTAGGGCTTCAATTTCCGAATGTGTTTTCTGATGTTTCTCCCTTATTAGAGATCATAATAAGTCAGAGGGTCAAACTAATTTTCCCTCTCTGGTGGCCTATGCCTCTTGGTTATAGGCTCCTTTCTGCTCATAGATCATTTTTTTTTGCCTAATTTGTAGTATTTTGAGGGAAATTTGCCCATCTGGAACCAGGGCTGCCTCAGTTATTATCTCATTTTTCACTGCTTCTTTTGCTTCCTATCTGCCAGCTTGTTTCCTTCTTCTCACTCTGAGTTTATCTTTTGAAAAATGCCTTAATGTGCATGATTGCCACCT
>NW_024356991.1:0-338 GCF_014805655.1 Passer montanus | reverse complement strand
TGGATCAGCGTGGGATGATGGGGAGACCCTAAAGGAGGGCTCTGGGGGATTGGGGAGACCCCAAAGGACTGCCTTGGGGCGGTGGGGAGACCCCAGTGGATCAGCACTAAAGGAGCATTCTGGAGTGGTGGGGAGACCCCAAAGGAGCACCCTGGGGGTGATGGGGATGGGGAAAGGGATCCCAAATGGAGTTCCCTGGGGTGATGGGGAGACCCCAACGGATCACCCTGGGGGTGATGGGGAGGGGGAAATCCCATAGGAGCATCTTGGGGTGATGTAGATGGGGAGGGGGAGACCCCAAAGGAGTGCCCTGGGGGTCATGGGGAGACCCCAAAGGA
>NW_024356990.1:0-338 GCF_014805655.1 Passer montanus | reverse complement strand
TTTGAGCCCCATGGGGACACAGAGACAAGACCCCAGATGTGAGGTAACTGCTGGGCTGGAAGGAGGGGCAGGGTTTGGATGAGAGAGTCCCTGGGGATGTGGAGAGGGTGGCTGGAGGAGCAGCAGCACTGTATCCCCTGCTGAGGAGAATTTTCCTCAAATGCACAGGGCAGTGTGGGGAGAGGGCTGCATCCAGCCTGGCTGGGAGGGCTTTGGGATGCTCACAGGCCACTCTGCTCCCCTGCCTGACACTGGAGAGCCAGAGGCCACTGGTGTGTGTCCAGCATGCAGGGCCGTAGCAGCTCTGAGCACTGCTTTGCTGTGGGGTGCACACAATG
>NW_024356989.1:0-338 GCF_014805655.1 Passer montanus | reverse complement strand
TTCCTTGTGAACACCGAGCTTATTCTGTCTTCTGGGAAGCATATGGCACTCCAGTGACAGGAACAACAGCTCCAGATTGGATATTTTCAACCTCTGCACTGTGGGATGCTGGAGATTGATGGAATATTTTCAAGAGGTCTGGGAAAGTGCCTTAAATGGGATCATCACCTGCAGACATCAATTTCACTGTTGGTGCATCCATACCTTCTATGAAAAACTCTGAGCTGGCCCTGCTGGTGTAGAAGTGTCGCGTGCAGCTGGGCTTCAGCCCTTGACTCCATCTGGGACCAGTGGAAGATGAGATAAACTCTTGTGGATAAACTCTTGTGCTAAACTCT
>NW_024356988.1:0-338 GCF_014805655.1 Passer montanus | reverse complement strand
TGGTATAATTGAATAAAGTGCTTCCTCAGACCTTAGTGTCCATTGCAAACTGACTGATCCTTCCTGCTTTGGATATGAAGGATATTTTCCCTTTTTGATGTTGATCTTAGGAAGACCTGGCCTGGCATTTGATAGTTTTCTGTAACAAAACATAAGATAGCCAAGTGGAGCTATCAGTCATGTTTTGGGATCATAGGACCTGAAATAACCTCCCGTGTATTCTTATAAAACATCTCTGCCCCAGGATCTGTAGAGTACATGTGGCATTAGGTCCTGTCCTGCAGAACAGCAGCCTTTTGCAGTTTGCTAAATAGTCTTGTAACACTTTGCATCTCCTC
>NW_024356987.1:0-338 GCF_014805655.1 Passer montanus | reverse complement strand
TTTGGGGTTTTTGGGTTTCTGGGGTTTGGGGTTTTTGGGGTTTCTGGGGTTTGGTGTTTGGGATTTTGGGTTTTTGGGTTTGGGGTTTTTGGGTTTTGGGGTTTTGGTGTTTAGGGTTTTTGGTATTTGGGATTTCTGGGTTTTTGGTGTTTGGGGTTTTTGGGGGTCGGAGTTTTTGGGGTTTTTGGGTTTTGGGGTTTTGGTGTTTAGGGTTTTTGGTATTTGGGGTTTCTGGGTTTTTGGTGTTTGGGGTTTTTGGGTTTTGGGGTTTTGCTGTTTAGGGATTTTTGGGTGTTTGGGGTTTTGGGGCTCACCTCTTGGAGCTGGTGGGCGCCTGG
>NW_024356986.1:0-338 GCF_014805655.1 Passer montanus | reverse complement strand
TTTGGGATTGTCCCAGGTTTTCCTGGAATACTCTGGGGTGTTTTTGGGATTGTCCCCCATTTTCCTGGGATTTTCTAGGATTGTTTTGGGATGGTCCTTGGTTTTCCTGGGATTTTCCAGTGGTTTTTTGGGATCGTCCCCGAGTTTTCCTGGGATTTTTTTGGGATCAGCCCCGGTTTTCCTGGGATTTTCAGGGGTTTTTTTTTTGGGGGGGGAAGGAGCTGCGGGAACGGGGATTTTTCCTGGAGATGGGAATTCCTTGGGAAATTCGGGAATGGCAGCGGCGGGAAGGAGCCCCAAGAACTGAGGGATGGGGCTGGGAGAGGGAAAACCCCAAA
>NW_024356985.1:0-338 GCF_014805655.1 Passer montanus | reverse complement strand
GGGGTTTTGGGGAAATCCCAAATTCTGAGGAAATGAGGGAGCCCAGAGTCAGGATTTAAGGAAAAAACGGGATTTTTAAGGCAGAATTTCAGGGGAAAATGGATTTTCAAGGCACAATCTCAGGGAAAAGAGGAAGTCTGGAAAAACAGGGGAAATCTTCAGGAAAACCAAGGAGATTTGAGGCAGAATTCCAAGGAAAATGGGATTTCCAGGAGGAAGTCCTAAGGAGAAATGGGATTTCTAGGAGAGAATCCCAAGGAAAAGCGGGGTTCCCAAGCCAAAATCTCAAGGAAAAACGGGATTCCTGAACCAAAATCCCCAGGAAAAATGGGATTTCC
>NW_024356984.1:0-338 GCF_014805655.1 Passer montanus | reverse complement strand
TCTATTTCCACTTAAATCTCCAAAATTTGCATTTAACTTCCCAATTTCTGTCAATTTCCACCTAAATCTTTAAAAAATTAAATTTTAAAGTCCCAATTTTTGTCAATTTCCACTTAAACCTCTAAAATTTGAATTTTAAATTCTCTATTTCCACTTAAATCTCCAAAATTTGCATTTAACTTCCCAATTTCTGTCAATTTCCACCTAAATCTTTAAAAAATTTGAATTTTAAATTCCAAATTTTTGTCAATTTCCACTTAAACCTCCAAAATTTGAATTTAAATTCCCAATTTCCGTCATTTTTTCCCTCCTTAAATTCCCATTTTAACGAAAATATT
>NW_024356983.1:0-338 GCF_014805655.1 Passer montanus | reverse complement strand
TGTGTCACTGTCACTGTGTGTCACTGTGTATCCTTGTGTGTCACTGTGTGTCACTGTGTGTCACTGTGTCACTGTGTGTCCCTGTGTGTCACTGTCACTGTGTGTGTCACTGTGTCACTGTGTGTCACTGTGTCACTGTGTCACTGTGTCACTGTCACCATGTACCCCGGGTCACGGTGACACCACGGGCACAGATGGTGCCTCTGGGGTCCCCTGCCTGTCCCCACTGCCACGCTGCTGTCCCTGGGGTCACCCTGTTGTCCCCTGCGTGTCCCTTCCGTATCTGCATTGTCCCCATCATCCCCTCATTGTCCCCGCTGTCCCTGCTGTCCCCAGTG
>NW_024356982.1:5527-7409 GCF_014805655.1 Passer montanus | reverse complement strand
GGAGAGTTTGGGGACAGATTGGGGACATTGGGGGACAGTTTGGGGACATTGGGGACATTTTTGAGAAATTTTGGGGGCATTTGGGGACAGTTTGGGGATGTTTTGGGGACATTTTTGGGACATTTGGGGACATTTGGGGACATTTTGGGGACGTTTGGGACATTTTGGGGACATTTGGGGATGTTTGGGGACATTTGGGGACATTTGGGGACAGTGGGGGACAGTTGGGGACATTTTGGGGATGTTTGGGGACTGTTTGGGACATTTGGGGACAGTTTGAGACATTTTTGAGAAATTTTGGGGACATTTGGGGACATTTGGGGACGTTTGGGGTGGTTTTCTGGGGGTTTGGGGACATTTTTGGGACATTTTTGGGACATTTGGGGACATTTGGGGACATTTTGGGGACGTTTGGGGATGTTTTGTAGGGATTTTGGGGACATTTGGCAACAGTTTGGGGACGTTTGGGACATTTTGGGGACAGTTGGGGATGTTTGGGGACATTTGGGGACACTTTGGGGACTTTTTTGGGACATTTGGGGACATTGGGGACAGTTTGGGGACATTTTGTGACAGTTGGGGGTGGTTTTGTGGGGGTTGTGGGGACATTTTTGGACAGTTTGGGGACACTTGGGGACATTTTTGGGACATTTGGGACATTGGGGACAGTTGGGGACATTTTTGAGAAATTTTGGGGACATTTGGGGACGTTTTGTGGGGGTTTGGGGACACTTTGGGGACATTTTTGGAACATTTGAGGACATTGGGGACACTTTGGGACATTTGGGGATGTTTGGGGATAGATTGGAATGGCTTTGGGGACATTTTTGGACATTGCGGGGACATTTGGGGACATTTTTGGGACATTTGGGGACAGTTGGGGACATTGGGGACATTTTGGGGACATTTTGTGACAGTTGGGGGTGGTTTTGTGGGGGTTGTGGGGACATTTTTGGACAGTTTGGGGACACTTGGGGACATTTTTGGGACATTTGGGACATTGGGGACAGTTGGGGACATTTTTGAGAAATTTTGGGGACATTTGGGGACGTTTTGTGGGGGTTTGGGGACACTTTGGGGACATTTTTGGAACATTTGAGGACATTGGGGACACTTTGGGACATTTGGGGATGTTTGGGGATAGATTGGAATGGCTTTGGGGACATTTTTGGACATTGCGGGGACATTTGGGGACATTTTTGGGACATTTGGGGACAGTTGGGGACATTGGGGACATTTTGGGGACATTTTGTGACAGTTGGGGGTGGTTTTGTGGGGGTTTGGGGACACTTTGGGGACATTTTTGGAACATTTGGGGACATTTTTGGGACCTTTGGGGATGTTTGGGGACATTTTGGGGACAGTTGGGGACAGATTGGAATGGTTTTGGGGACATTTTTGGACATTGCGGGGACATTTGGGGACAGCTGGGGACAGTTTGGGGATGTTTGGGGACAGTTGAGGACATTTGGGGACATTTTGGGACAGATTGGAATGGTTTTGTGGGGGTTTGGGGGCATTTTGGGGAGATTTGGGGACATTTTGGGGACAGTTGGGGACATTTAGGGATGTTTGGGGACAGTTTGGGGACATTTGGGGACGTTTTTGGGATATTTGGGGTGGTTTGTGGGGATTTGGGGACATTTTGGGGGCATTTAGGGACGTTTGGGGACATTTGGGGACATTTTGGGACAGATTGGAATGGTTTCGTGGGGGTTTGGGGACATTTTTGGACATTGAGGGGAGATTTGGGGACTTTTTGGGGACATTTTTGGGACATTTGGGGACAGTTGGGGACAGATTGGGGACAGTGGGGACAGTTTTGAGACATTTGAGGACATTTGGGGAGAGTTTGGGGACATTTTTGGGACATTTGGGGACA
>NW_024356982.1:0-4943 GCF_014805655.1 Passer montanus | reverse complement strand
GGGACATTTGGGGACATTTGGGGACATTGAGGATGTTTGGGACATTGAGAGGAAATGGAGAAAAAATGGGGGAAAATTGGGGAAAAATGGGGGAAAATTGGGGGATGTTTGGGGACATTTGGGGACATTTGGGGACAGTGGGGGACAGTTGGGGACATTTTGGGGATGTTTGGGGACTGTTTGGGACATTTGGGGACAGTTTGAGACATTTTTGAGAAATTTTGGGGACATTTGGGGACATTTGGGGACGTTTGGGGTGGTTTTCTGGGGGTTTGGGGACATTTTTGGGACATTTTTGGGACATTTGGGGACATTTGGGGACATTTTGGGGACGTTTGGGGATGTTTTGTAGGGATTTTGGGGACATTTGGCAACAGTTTGGGGACGTTTGGGACATTTTGGGGACAGTTGGGGATGTTTGGGGACATTTGGGGACACTTTGGGGACTTTTTTGGGACATTTGGGGACATTGGGGACAGTTTGGGGACATTTTGTGACAGTTGGGGGTGGTTTTGTGGGGGGTGTGGGGGCATTTTTGGACAGTTTGGGGACACTTGGGGCCATTTTTGGGACATTTGGGACATTGGGGACAGTTGGGGACATTTTTGAGAAATTTTGGGGACATTTGGGGACTTTTTGTGGGGGTTTGGGGACACTTTGGGGACATTTTTGGAACATTTGAGGACATTGGGGACACTTTGGGACATTTGGGGATGTTTGGGGATAGATTGGAATGGCTTTGGGGACATTTTTGGACATTGCGGGGACATTTGGGGACATTTTTGGGACATTTGGGGACAGTTTGGGGACATTTTTGGGACATTTGGGACATTGGGGACAGTTGGGGACATTTTTGAGAAATTTTGGGGACATTTGGGGACGTTTTGTGGGGGTTTGGGGACACTTTGGGGACATTTTTGGAACATTTGAGGACATTGGGGACACTTTGGGACATTTGGGGATGTTTGGGGATAGATTGGAATGGCTTTGGGGACATTTTTGGACATTGCGGGGACATTTGGGGACATTTTTGGGACATTTGGGGACAGTTGGGGACATTGGGGACATTTTGGGGACATTTTGTGACAGTTGGGGGTGGTTTTGTGGGGGTTTGGGGACACTTTGGGGACATTTTTGGAACATTTGGGGACATTTTTGGGACCTTTGGGGATGTTTGGGGACATTTTGGGGACAGTTGGGGACAGATTGGAATGGTTTTGGGGACATTTTTGGACATTGCGGGGACATTTGGGGACAGCTGGGGACAGTTTGGGGATGTTTGGGGACAGTTGAGGACATTTGGGGACATTTTGGGACAGATTGGAATGGTTTTGTGGGGGTTTGGGGGCATTTTGGGGAGATTTGGGGACATTTTGGGGACAGTTGGGGACATTTAGGGATGTTTGGGGACAGTTTGGGGACATTTGGGGACGTTTTTGGGATATTTGGGGTGGTTTGTGGGGATTTGGGGACATTTTGGGGGCATTTAGGGACGTTTGGGGACATTTGGGGACATTTTGGGACAGATTGGAATGGTTTCGTGGGGGTTTGGGGACATTTTTGGACATTGAGGGGAGATTTGGGGACTTTTTGGGGACATTTTTGGGACATTTGGGGACAGTTGGGGACATTTAGGGATGGTTGGGGACAGTTTGGGGACATTTGGGGACGTTTTTGGGATATTTGGGGTGGATTGTGGGGATTTGGGGACATTTTGGGACAGATTGGAATGGTTTCGTGGGGGTTTGGGGGCATTTTGGGGAGATTTGGGGACATTTTGGGACAGATTGGAATGGTTTCGTGGGGGTTTGGGGGCATTTTGGGGAGATTTGGGGACATTTTGGGACAGATTGGAATGGTTTCGTGGGGGTTTGGGGGCATTTTGGGGAGATTTGGGGACATTTTGGGACAGATTGGAATGGTTTCGTGGGGGTTTGGGGGCATTTTGGGGAGATTTGGGGACATTTTGGGACAGATTGGAATGGTTTCGTGGGGGTTTGGGGGCATTTTGGGGAGATTTGGGGACATTTTGGGACAGATTGGAATGGTTTCGTGGGGGTTTGGGGGCATTTTGGGGAGATTTGGGGACATTTTGGGACAGATTGGAATGGTTTCGTGGGGGTTTGGGGGCATTTTGGGGAGATTTGGGGACATTTTGGGACAGATTGGAATGGTTTCGTGGGGGTTTGGGGGCATTTTGGGGAGATTTGGGGACATTTTGGGACAGATTGGAATGGTTTCGTGGGGGTTTGGGGGCATTTTGGGGAGATTTGGGGACATTTTGGGACAGATTGGAATGGTTTCGTGGGGGTTTGGGGGCATTTTGGGGAGATTTGGGGACATTTTGGGACAGATTGGAATGGTTTCGTGGGGGTTTGGGGGCATTTTGGGGAGATTTGGGGACATTTTGGGACAGATTGGAATGGTTTCGTGGGGGTTTGGGGGCATTTTGGGGAGATTTGGGGACATTTTGGGACAGATTGGAATGGTTTCGTGGGGGTTTGGGGGCATTTTGGGGAGATTTGGGGACATTTTGGGACAGATTGGAATGGTTTCGTGGGGGTTTGGGGGCATTTTGGGGAGATTTGGGGACATTTTGGGACAGATTGGAATGGTTTCGTGGGGGTTTGGGGGCATTTTGGGGAGATTTGGGGACATTTTGGGACAGATTGGAATGGTTTCGTGGGGGTTTGGGGGCATTTTGGGGAGATTTGGGGACATTTTGGGACAGATTGGAATGGTTTCGTGGGGGTTTGGGGGCATTTTGGGGAGATTTGGGGACATTTTGGGACAGATTGGAATGGTTTCGTGGGGGTTTGGGGGCATTTTGGGGAGATTTGGGGACATTTTGGGACAGATTGGAATGGTTTCGTGGGGGTTTGGGGGCATTTTGGGGAGATTTGGGGACATTTTGGGACAGATTGGAATGGTTTCGTGGGGGTTTGGGGGCATTTTGGGGAGATTTGGGGACATTTTGGGACAGATTGGAATGGTTTCGTGGGGGTTTGGGGGCATTTTGGGGAGATTTGGGGACATTTTGGGACAGATTGGAATGGTTTCGTGGGGGTTTGGGGGCATTTTGGGGAGATTTGGGGACATTTTGGGACAGATTGGAATGGTTTCGTGGGGGTTTGGGGGCATTTTGGGGAGATTTGGGGACATTTTGGGACAGATTGGAATGGTTTCGTGGGGGTTTGGGGGCATTTTGGGGAGATTTGGGGACATTTTGGGACAGATTGGAATGGTTTCGTGGGGGTTTGGGGGCATTTTGGGGAGATTTGGGGACATTTTGGGACAGATTGGAATGGTTTCGTGGGGGTTTGGGGGCATTTTGGGGAGATTTGGGGACATTTTGGGACAGATTGGAATGGTTTCGTGGGGGTTTGGGGGCATTTTGGGGAGATTTGGGGACATTTTGGGACAGATTGGAATGGTTTCGTGGGGGTTTGGGGGCATTTTGGGGAGATTTGGGGACATTTTGGGACAGATTGGAATGGTTTCGTGGGGGTTTGGGGGCATTTTGGGGAGATTTGGGGACATTTTGGGACAGATTGGAATGGTTTCGTGGGGGTTTGGGGGCATTTTGGGGAGATTTGGGGACATTTTGGGACAGATTGGAATGGTTTCGTGGGGGTTTGGGGGCATTTTGGGGAGATTTGGGGACATTTTGGGACAGATTGGAATGGTTTCGTGGGGGTTTGGGGGCATTTTGGGGAGATTTGGGGACATTTTGGGACAGATTGGAATGGTTTCGTGGGGGTTTGGGGGCATTTTGGGGAGATTTGGGGACATTTTGGGACAGATTGGAATGGTTTCGTGGGGGTTTGGGGGCATTTTGGGGAGATTTGGGGACATTTTGGGGACAGTTGGGGACATTTAGGGATGTTTGGGGACAGTTTGGGGACATTTGGGGACGTTTTTGGGATATTTGGGGTGGTTTGTGGGGATTTGGGGACATTTTGGGGACAGTTGGGGACAGATTGGGGACAGTGGGGACAGTTTTGAGACATTTGAGGACATTTGGGGAGAGTTTGGGGACATTTTTGGGACATTTGGGGACACGTGGGGACATTTGGGGTGGTTTTCTGGGGGTTTGGGGACATTTTTGGGACCTTTGGGGATGTTTGGGGACATTTTGGGGACAGTTGGGGACAGATTGGAATGGTTTTTTGAAACATTTTTGGGACATTTGGGGACAGTTTGGGGACATTTTTGGGACATTTGGGGACGGTTTTGGGGACACTTGGGGACATTTTGGACATTTTCGGACATTTTGGGGACATTTTGGGTGATTTTTGGTCAATTTGTGAATTTCGGGGTGATTTTTGGGTCATTTCAGGGTGGATTTGGGGTGATTTTTGGGGCAGTTTTGGGTCAGTTTATGGTGAATTTTGGGGTGAATTTTGCGTCAGTTCAGGGTGGATTTGGGGTGATTTTTGGGGCAGTTTACAGTGAATTTTGGGGTGAATTTTGGGTCAGTTTAGGGTGGATTTTGGGGTGGGTTTTGGGCAGTTTGTGCTGAATTTTGGGGTGATTTTTGGGGTAGTTCAGGGTGGATTTTGGGTGATTTTTGGGTCATTTCAGGGTGAATTTGGGGTGATTTTTGGGGTGATTTTTGGGTCAGTTAGGGTGAATTTTGGGGTCATTTTTGGGGCAGTTTTGGGTCATTTCAGGGTGAATTTGGGGTCATTTTTGGGGTAGTTTTGGGTCATTTCAGGGTGAATTTTGGGGTCATTTTTGGGGCAGTTTTGGGTCGGTTTATGGTGAATTTTGGGGTGATTTTTGGGTCATTTCGGGGTGATTTCGGGGTGGTTTTGGGCTCTCACCCAGGCGCTCCTGGTACCCCCGGAGGGTTTTGTTCCTGCGCAGCTGCCCCGGGCTCAGCGAGCGCCACTGCAGCTTCATCCGGAAATAGTCGTCCCTGCACCCCAAAACAGCAAAAA
>NW_024356981.1:0-338 GCF_014805655.1 Passer montanus | reverse complement strand
CCTTATCCCCAGCCTAGAGCACTCAGTGCAGCATCCTGGCATTCCTTGGACATTTCAGGGATGTGACTTCACCTCCTCGTTGGGCAGCCACTGCCAAGGCCTGAGCACATTTTCCATGGGGAAATTCCTCCTGGTGCCCACGCAGGAGGGGCCCAGAGCTGCCCCCAGCACTGGAGGTGCCCCAGCAGTGCCAGCACAGGGGACAGGCGCTACCCTGGCCCTGCTGCCACCACAGAGCTGGCACAGCCCAGCAGACATTGGCCTCTAGGCACACCTGGGCTCATGTCTAGCAGCTGACACCAGCACACGCAGGAAATCTTCTCCAGCACCATTAAACC
>NW_024356980.1:0-338 GCF_014805655.1 Passer montanus | reverse complement strand
CCCTGGTTGTATGGTCCTTTGAAAGAAAAATGAGCCCCTTTCTAAAAAACTTGAGTCAAGGTGGAGGGCCAGGGAGCAGCTCGGGTGCTTTCCCAGGGAAGCTGGAGGGGGACAGAGCATCAGGGCAGAGCTGTGGTGTGTGTGACACTTCCCCACCACGTTCTCAGCATCTTCCCCAAGAGAGGCCCAGCCTGTAGCAGGGAATGTAACCAGCGTGCTTCTTTTCTGCCACACCGCCCGGGGGTCAGGGCATTTCTTTTGAGGTGCCCAGGGTGCTGCTGCTGTACCGATGTTTTTATAAAAAGGGAATTCCCTGCCCCGCTATTGCTCTGCGGAGA
>NW_024356979.1:0-338 GCF_014805655.1 Passer montanus | reverse complement strand
GAGCTGCAGAAAAATTCTGTTTCCTGGCAAAGGGCTGTAGGAATTCCTCAGGTTGTAGGAAGGATTCTTTTGGGGACAGATTTAAAAGTTATTTTTACAGACAATGCAAACTAAGTGGTTAATGCACTTTCTGTAGCTTCCACTGATTGCACATTATGGTGAGTAACCCCCATCCAGTCTGGGACAGAATTACTTCCAGATTTAAGTGCCATCCTTCCACCAGGAGTGAGGCAGAGCAGAGCAGCACCCTCTGCAATTCCCTGACAGGAGGTTGTAGCAATTTGGGGCTGATCCCTTCTCCCAGACATCAGGAAATGACCTCAGGTTGTGCCAGGGGA
>NW_024356978.1:0-338 GCF_014805655.1 Passer montanus | reverse complement strand
CTTTCCCAGACTCCCTTGTTTGCCAGATTCATTCCTCTCCCAGATTCACTCCCTTTCCCAAGTTTATTCCTTTCCCAGATTTACTCTTTTGCCAAATGCATTCCTCTCCCAGATTCCTCCCTTTCCTAGATTCCCTCCTTTCCCAAAATTATTCCTCTCCCAGATTCCTCCCTTTCCCAGATCCCCTCCTTTCCCAAATTCCTTCCTCTCCCAGATTCTCTCATTTCCCAGATTCCCTCCTCTCCCAAACTCATTCTTTTCCCAGATTCACTTCCTTCCCAGATTTACTCCTGTCCCAGATCCACTCCTCTCCTAACTTCATTCCTTTCCCAAATTCA
>NW_024356977.1:0-338 GCF_014805655.1 Passer montanus | reverse complement strand
TCCCAGCCCCTCAGAAGTTTCTGCTTCTGCATGTCTCAAACCCAGCAGTTGTTGCACAGCCTGCTGAAGGCCCCACGTGTGAGTGGCTCTGCAGGGCTCTGGGCAGGAATCTGGGATGATGCACGTGCTGCTCCTCCCAGGAACGAGAGTCACTGCAGGGAAAAGCTCACCATGGAGCCTCAGCCTCACTCCTGTGAGAGTGGCTTGGAGAGGCTCTGCAATGATGGGCTCCTCTTGCTTTTATTGAGTTCCTCTGCTGAGGAGCTGAGCAATGAGTCTGGAATGAACCCTGGGTACCACACAAAGTCTGGAAATATCCCAGAGATGGCTTAAAGAAC
>NW_024356976.1:0-338 GCF_014805655.1 Passer montanus | reverse complement strand
ATTTTAGTTAGTTTACTATTTGTAGAATATGTTTTTTTTTCCAGCTTACTTAGGGAGAAAAGTCTTTCTCGTTAATGTTATGGAGATTTTTTTACAAGGAAAAAAAAAGCTTTTTCATGGCTCTCAATTTTGTCACAAATAATAGCTGCTTGGGGACATCTGTAATTGTTGTGAAGTCTCTCTTATTTTCTACTTTCATCTTTAACATGTGTTTTTCACAGAGCCGTGTCACAGTGGCCAGGAGCTTTCCATCACTTCCCTAAATGTCTCTCATGTAAAACCATGACACTCCACCATTCCCATTTGGCTCAGGAGGGACCTGCCTGCACCCAGCTCTG
>NW_024356975.1:0-338 GCF_014805655.1 Passer montanus | reverse complement strand
GCTGCAGCCAATCAGCGCCGCGCTGGGCGCGAGTGACGGGCGGCGCCGCCAATAGGAGGAGAAGGAGGGAGGGAGTAATGCGCTAACGAATGAGAAGGCGCGGTGGTGTGATTGGCAGCGGTTTTAGCCAGTCAGGATGGAGAAAGGCGGGGCAGCGTGGTTTTCGTGTGATTGACAGCTATCTCAGCCAATGGCAAGCGGAACTCGGTAAAGGGGCGGGTCTTCACGATTTGATTGGCGTTTTGCTGTGCGCTCATTAATATTAATGAGGCTTATTAATATTAATGAAGTGTCCTGGGATTCTGCGGGTCCTTTCGGGGTCCCAAATGTCCCAAAAT
>NW_024356974.1:0-338 GCF_014805655.1 Passer montanus | reverse complement strand
TTTTCCCCATGATAATTTGAATTTTTGGGCTTTTCCCCATGGGAATTTGAGTTTTTCCCTTTTTTCCCATGGAAATTTGAATTTTTGGCATTTTTTCCATGGAAATTTGGGGTTTCCCCCTTTTTTCCCAGCAAAATTTAAATTTTTGTGGTCTTTCCCACGGAAATTTGAATTTTTCCCTTTTTTCCCATGGAAATTTGAATTTTTGGGGTCTTTCCTATAGAAATTTGGGTTTTTTCCCTTTTTTCCCTTGGAAATTCAGAATTTTTGGGTGTCTTGGGCTCCTCTCTCAGGGCTGGGTTGTTGGGTTTGGGTTTTGGCTCTGGGGCGTGCGCAAG
>NW_024356973.1:0-338 GCF_014805655.1 Passer montanus | reverse complement strand
CAGCCTTAGTAAGCAGCAGGGGAGAACAAGACCTCTTGCACCACCAAGCTGGTCAGTCACAAGGGGAAAGCCAAGACACTCAGCTGAGTGTGACATGGGGAGCAGCTCACTGCCTGAGGCTGCTGTAATGAGCCAGCAGTATCAGAATGGGAAAGAGAACCAGCCAGGCTGCAGAAAAGCATCTTTTCAGCCTCCTCTGACCTAAGGAAGAAAACACCTTTCCCATTCCAGGCAACTTACATGTAATCATGTATAACTTACAGAGAGCAATGCCCTTTATTATTGGACTTTACAAATATCAAGTGTCAAAATGTTTATATATTCCAGAATCAGTGTAA
>NW_024356972.1:0-338 GCF_014805655.1 Passer montanus | reverse complement strand
GGCTGGAAAACCAGGAGGGAAAAGGGATTGGTGGTGGTTTCCTTCAGAAAACTCACTGCAGGGGATCTGCACTGAGCACACACCCACATGCCTCTGGGGTTGGACAAACTGGGACATTCCCCTGCAGGAAAGGCAGCCCAGCACATCCATGCACCTGCAGGGATTGGAATCCCCAGTCTGGGGTCACACAGGGCCAGTTCAGTCCCTACTTACAGCTTGGGCTCACAGAAAATTGGGTATTTTTGGCTGGGTTAGGTGGCAGATAGCAATGTTTTGGTGTTGATGTGGGAGGGGTGATGAAAATGCAACGGGATGGGCTGTAAGGTCCCTTCCAACCC
>NW_024356971.1:0-7409 GCF_014805655.1 Passer montanus | reverse complement strand
TAAAATCCCCTATCAATCCCATATAAAATTCCCTATCAATCCCCTATCAATCCCATATAAATCCCCTATAAAATCCCCTATCATTCCCCCATAAATCCCATATAAATGCGATATAAAATCCCCTATCAATCCCCAATCAATCCCCAATCAATCCCCTATCAATCCTGTATAAAATCCCATATAAAATTCTCCATAAATCCCCAATCAATCCCCTATAAAATCCCCTATCACTCCCCCATAAATCCCCAATCAATCCTCTATCAATCCCCTATAAAATCCCCAATCAATGCCCTATCAATCCCATATAAAATCCCATCTAAAATCTCCTATCAATCCCCTGTCAATCCTCTATCAATCCCCTATAAATCCCATATAAAATCCCATATAAAATCCCATATAAATCCCATATAAAATCCCATATAAATCCCCTATAAATTCTCCTATCAATCCCATATAAATCCAATATAAAATCCCCCATAAATCCCCTATCAATCCCCTATAAAATCCCCCATCAATCCCCTATAAAATCCCCTATGAAATCCCCTATAAAATCCCCTATAAAATCCCCCATACCCTGTAGGGCCGTGGCCGTTCTGAACACGCCCTTCCGGCCGCCCAGCCCCGATTCCGACGTCCTGGAGCGCCTGGCCCGGATCCCGGAATTCGAGTACCAGCTCTACTTCCAGGAGCCGGTGCGACCCCAAAGCCTGATCCTAAACCCCAAATCCCAAACCCCTGATCCCAAACCCCTGATCCTAAATCCCCAAAATCCCAAACCCCTGATCCCAAACCCCTGATCCCAAACCCCTGATCCTAAACCCCCAAATCCCAAACCCCTGATCCCAAACCCCTGATCCTAAACCCCTGATCCCAAATCCTGAATCCCGAATCCCAGTTCCCAGACCGCAAATCCCAAATTCCTGTTCCTAAATCCCAAAGTCCTATTCCTAAATCCCAAACCCCAAATCCCAAAGCCCAATTCCCAAACCCCAAATCCCAAAGCCCAAATTCCTGTTCCTAAATCCCAAATCCAGACCCCAAATCCCAAAAATCCCAAACCCCTGATCCCAAACCCCTGATCCCAAATCCCAAACAATCCCAAACCCCTGATCCCAAACCCCTGATCCTAAATCCCCAAAATCCCAAACCCCTGATCCCAAACCCCCGATCCTAAATCCCAAAATCCCAAACCCCTGATCCCAAACCCCTGATCCTAAATCCCCAAAATCCCAAACCCCTGATCCCAAACCCCTGATCCCAAACCCCTGATCCTAAACCCCTGATCCCAAATCCTGAATCCCGAATCCCAGTTCCCAGACCGCAAATCCCAAATTCCTGTTCCTAAATCCCAAAGTCCTATTCCTAAATCCCAAACCCCAAATCCCAAAGCCCAATTCCCAAACCCCAAATCCCAAAGCCCAAATTCCTGTTCCTAAATCCCAAATCCAGACCCCAAATCCCAAAAATCCCAAACCCCTGATCCCAAACCCCTGATCCTAAACCCCTGATCCTACATCCCAGTGTTTTTAGGGTCGATCCTGCTGGTTTTGGGGTTGATCCCGCTGTTAATCCCAACCCCCAGATCCCAAACCCCTGATCCCAAACCCCTGATCCTAAACCCCTGATCCTACATCCCACTGTTTTTAGGGTCGATCCCGCTGGTTTTGGGGTTGATCCCGCTGTTTTTGGGGTTTATCCTGCTGTTTTGGGGGTTTATCCCAGTGGTTTTGGGGTTTATCCGGGTGTTTTTGGGGTCGATCCCGGTGTTTTTGGGGTTTATCCGGGTGTTTTTGGGGTTTATCCGGGTGTTTTTGGGGTTTATCCGGGTGTTTTTGGGGTCGATCCCGGCGTTTTTGGGGTTTATCCGGGTGTTTTTGGGGTTGATCCCGCTGTTTTTGGGGTTGATCCTGCTGTTTTTGGGGTTGATCCTGCTGTTTTGGGGGTCTATCCCAGTGGTTTTGGGGTCGATCCCGGTGATTTGGGGTTTATCCGGGTGTTTTTGGGGTCGATCCCAGTGTTTTTGGGGTTTATCCTGCTGTTTTGGGGGTTTATCCTGGTGTTTTTGGGGTTTATCCGGGTGGTTTTGGGGTCGATCCCGCTGTTTTTGGGGTTTATCCGGGTGTTTTTGGGGTCGATCCCGCTGTTTTTGGGGTTGATCCCGCTGTTTTTGGGGTCTATCCCGCTGTTTTTGGGGTTTATCCGGGTGTTTTTGGGGTCGATCCCGCTGTTTCAGGGCGTGGCGGAGGCGGAGCTGGAGAAGGACATCGGGAGGACCCTGAAGATCCTGATCCGATCCTCCAGCCCCGAGGTGACCCCGCATTTGGGATCGGGGTCGGGATCGGGAATGGGATTGGGGTTGGGATTGGGGTTGGGGTCGGGAATGGGGATGGGGATTGGGATTGGGATGGGGTTGGGATTGGGATTGGGATTGGGATCAGGATCAGGATCAGGATCAGGATCAGGATGATTGGGATTTGGGTCGGGATGGGGATTGGGATGGGGATGGGATTGGGATCGGATCGGGATCAGGATCAGGATTGAGAATGGCGTTGGGACTGGGGTCAGATTTGGGATTGGGATGGGATTGGGGTCAGATGTGGGATTGGGATGGGATTGGGGTCAAAACCAGGATTGGGATGGGATTGGGATCGAGGTTGGGATTGGGATTGAGATCAGGGTTGGGATTGGGATCGGGGTTGGGATTGGGATGGGGAATGGGATCAGGACTGGGATTGGGAATGTGGGATTGGGGTCAAAACCAGGATTGGGATGGGATTGGGATTGGGATCAGGGTCAGAATGGGGATGAGTTTAGGATTGGGATCAGGGATGGGATTGGGATCAGAATCAGGATTGGGACTGGGATTGGGAATGTGGGATTGGGATCAAAACCAGGATTTGGGATTGGATTCGGATCGAGGCGGGGATTGGGATCAGGATCAGGATGGGGATTGGAATCAGGATTGGGATTAGGATTGGGATCAGGGATGGGATTGGGATCAGAATCAGGATTGGGACTGGGATTGGGATTGGGATTGGGAATGGGATTGGGAATGGGATCAAAATCTGGATGGGGATGGGGATTGGGATCGGGATCAGGATTGGGATTGGGAATGGGTTTAGGATTGGGATCAGGATTGGGAATGGGATCACAATCAGGATTGGGATTGGGAAGAAATTTGGATTGGGATTGGGATTGGGATTGGGATTGGGATTGACATCGGGATCGGGATGAGGATTGGCTGAGGGGCTGGGCTGGGATCCCAAAGGAATGGGAAATCCCGGAGTGCTTTTGGAGCATCCAATGGGATCTCTCGGGCTGGGACCATCCCAGATCCCATCGTTTTCCTGGGATCCCCTGGGATTGCCGGGATCTGTTACCCGGCGTTCCCAAATCCCTGGGGATGCGGGAATTCCCGGGAATTTGGGATCCCTGCGGATCCGCCGCTGATCCCCCGATCCCGCAGGACCGGCTCCCCTTCGACCTCAACTTCCACCGCGTCCGCGAGAGAGGTCGGGAATCCGGGAACGGGGGATCCCCCCGGATTTGGGGGATCCCTGGGATTTGGGGGATCCCCCGGGATTTGGGGGATTCCCTGGGATTTGGGGGATCCCTGGGATTTGGGGGATTCCCTGGGAATGGGAGATCCCCTGGGATTTGGGGGATCCCATGGGAATGTGGGGACCCCAGGAATGGGGGATCCCCTGGGATTTGGGGGATCCCCTGGGAGTGGGGGATCTTGTGGGAATGGGGGGTGGGACTGGGACGGGATTGGGATTGGGATGGGATTGGGACGGGATTGGGATGGGATTGGGATTGGGACTGGGACGGGATTGGGATTGGGATGGGGTTGGGATTGGGATCAGGATCAGGATCGGGATCAGGATCGGGATTGAGAATGGCATTGGGATTGGGGTCAGGTTTGGGATTGGGGTTGGGGTCAGGTTTGGGATTGGGATGGGATTGGGGTTGGGGTCGGGATTGGGGATCAGGATTGGGATTTGGGTCGGGATGGGGATTGGGATGGGGATGGGATTGGGATCGGATCGGGATCAGGATCAGGATTGAGAATGGCGTTGGGACTGGGGTCAGATTTGGGATTGGGATGGGATTGGGGTCAGATGTGGGATTGGGATGGGATTGGGGTCAGATGTGGGATTGGGATGGGATTGGGGTCAGATGTGGGATTGGGATGGGATTGGGGTCAAAACCAGGATTGGGATGGGATTGGGATCGAGGTTGGGATTGGGATTGAGATCAGGGTTGGGATTGGGATCGGGGTTGGGATTGGGATGGGGAATGGGATCAGGACTGGGATTGGGAATGTGGGATTGGGATTGGGGTCAAAACCAGGATTGGGATGGGATTGGGATTGGGATCAGGGTCAGAATGGGGATGAGTTTAGGATTGGGATTGGGGTGGGGATGGGGATTGGGATGGGATCAGGACTGGGATTGGGAATGTGGGATTGGGATCAAAACCAGGATTTGGGATTGGATTCGGATCGAGGCGGGGATTGGGATCAGGATTGGGATTAGGATTGGGATCAGGGATGGGATTGGGATCAGAATCAGGATTGGGACTGGGATTGGGATTGGGATTGGGAATGGGATCAAAATCTGGATGGGGATGGGGATTGGGATCGGGATCAGGATTGGGATTGGGAATGGGTTTAGGATTGGGATCAAGATTGGGAATGGGATCAGAATTAGGATGGGGATTGGGAATGGATCGGGATTGGGATCCCAGCCCAAAACCTGTCCCAAACCGATCCCAAACTGATCCCTGGCCCAAAAACCAGCCCAAAACCATCCCAAAAAACGTCCCAAAAACCATCCCAAAACCATCCCAAAAAACGTCCCAAAAACCAGCCCAAAACCATCCCAAAAAACGTCCCAAAAACCATCCCAAAACCCATCCCAAAACCATCCCAAAAACCATCCAAAAACCATCCCAAAAAACAGCCCAAAACCATCCCAAAACCATCCCAAAAACCATCCCGAAAAACCAACCCAAAACCATCCCAAAAACCAGCCCAAAACTATCCCAAAATGATCCCAAAACAATCCCAAACTGATCCCCATCCCAAAAACCGTCCAAAACCATCCCAAAACCATCCCAAAAAACGTCCCAAAACCATCCCAAAAAACGGCCCAAAACCATCCCAAAAACCATCCCAAAAACCATCCCAAAAACCATCCCAAAAACCATCCCAAAAACCATCCCAAAAAACATCCCGAAAAACCAGCCCAAAACCATCCAAAAACCATCCAAAAACCATCCCAAAAACCAGCCCAAAACAATCCCAAACTGATCCCAAACCAATCCCAAACTGATCCCAAACCCCAAAACCAATCCCAAACCCATCCCGGGCTGATCCCCATTCCCAAAACAATCCCCAAATGATCCCAAGCTGATCCCCCATCCCAAAAGCCATCCCAAAACAATCCCAAACTGATCCCAAACCAATCCCAAACTGATCCCAAACCCCAAAACCAATCCCAAACCCATCCCGGGCTGATCCCCATTCCCAAAACAATCCCCAAATGATCCCAAGCTGATCCCCCATCCCAAAAGCCATCCCAAAACAATCCCAAACTGATCCCAAACCAATCCCAAACTGATCCCAAACCCCAAAACCAATCCCAAACCCATCCCGGGCTGATCCCCATTCCCAAAACAATCCCCAAATGATCCCAAGCTGATCCCCCATCCCAAAAGCCATCCCAAAACAATCCCAAACTGATCCCAAACCAATCCCAAACTGATCCCAAACCCCAAAACCAATCCCAAACCCATCCCGGGCTGATCCCCATTCCCAAAACAATCCCCAAATGATCCCAAGCTGATCCCCCATCCCAAAAGCCATCCCAAAAGGGGGGTCCTCTGGGAATATGGGATTCCCCGGGATTTGGCAGATCCCAAAGGGTTTTTGAGGGGAATTCTGAGGGGGCATCCCGCGGGATTTCCCGAGGGATCCGGGTAGATCCTGAGGGATTTCGGGAATGCCAAGGGGGGATCCCGGGAATGGGGGGATCCCGGGGGGCCCATTCCGGGTGGATCCCTCTCTTCCCAGGGGGTCTCCTGGTGGGATTCCCGGAGGATCCCCCCGTGAGCCGCCTGCTGCCCCCGGCCGCGCTGGAATATTACATCCGGCAGTTCCGGAAATCCGGCTTCAGGTGCGAGCCCGATCCCAGCCCGGATCCCAGCCCGGATCCCAGCCCGGATCCCCCGGGATCTCCGGGATCCCCCCGGGATCTCCCCGGGATCCCCCCGGCTCATTGCGGATTCTCCCAGGGGTGCCCTGAACTGGTACCGGAACATGCGGGAGAACTGGAGCTGGGCCCTGAGCGCCAGGGGCAGGACGGTGGGGACCCAAAACACCCAGCCCAAAACCTGTCCCAAACCGATCCCAAACTGATCCCTGGCCCAAAAACCATCCCAAAACCATCCCAAAAAACGTCCCAAAACCATCCCAAAAAACGGCCCAAAACCATCCCAAAAACCATCCCAAAAACCATCCCAAAACCATCCCAAAAAACGGCCCAAAACCATCCCAAAAAACGGCCCAAAACCATCCCAAAAACCATCCCAAAAACCATCCCAAAAAACATCCCGAAAAACCAGCCCAAAACCATCCAAAAACCATCCAAAAACCATCCCAAAAACCAGCCCAAAACAATCCCAAACTGATCCCAAACCAATCCCAAACTGATCCCAAACCCCAAAACCAATCCCAAACCCATCCCGGGCTGATCCCCATTCCCAAAACAATCCCCAAATGATCCCAAGCTGATCCCCCATCCCAAAAGCCATCCCAAAACAATCCCAAACTGATCCCCCAAATCCTCTCAGGACCCCCCAGATTCCCTCTGGGATCCCCCAAATCCCCCCGGATCCCCCCAAATCCCATTTCCCCCCCTGAATTCCCCAGATCCCCTCGGGATGCCCCAGATCCCATTTTTCCTCTCAGGATCCCCCAAATCCCCTCGGGATCCCCTCCATTCCCTTGGAACCCCCCAAATCCCCTTGGGATCTCCCCTGGGTCCCCCCAATCCCCTCTGGATCACCCCTGGATCCCCCAAATCCCCTCCAGGATCCCCCAAATTCCCTCGGGATCCCCCAAATCCTCTCGGGACCCTCCAAATCCCCCCGGATCCCCCAAATCCCATTTCCCCTCCCTGGATCCCCCCCAAATCCCCTCTGGATCACCCCTGGATCCCCCAAATTCTCTCTGGATCCCCAAATCCCCTTTGGGACCCTCCAAATCCTTCTGGATCCCCCAAATCCTCTCTGGATCACCCCTGGATCCCCCAAATCCCCTCTGGATCTCCCAAATCCCCTCTGGATCCCCCAAATCCCCTCTGGCTCTCCCTTGGATCCCCCAAATCCTCTCAGGACCCCCCAGA
>NW_024356970.1:0-338 GCF_014805655.1 Passer montanus | reverse complement strand
TTGGGTTTTCATTCTGAAAAGGAATGGTTCAGTCCCAGTCTCACCTGTTTTTCCTTTCCCCCTCAGTCTCCAGTGTCTGCTGAGAGCTGGGTGAGCTTGTTCCCCGTTCCACTGCTGGGAGCTGCAGCCACTCCCTGGGAACAGAATTCCATCCTTCCCACGGGCCCAAAGCCACTGGGGAGCAGAACAGCTCCCGAGGCTCGATGTGAGAGCACCTGGGGAGCCTGGCCTGGCCGAGGCTCAGGGCACCAGGTCAGGGCTGGCTCCTCCTGGCAGCACCTCAGCGGGCTGCAGAGCTCAGCCAAGCAGAGGGAGGAGGAGCACAGCCTGAAAAAGGA
>NW_024356969.1:0-338 GCF_014805655.1 Passer montanus | reverse complement strand
AGGGCTTCAAGCACAACTCCACCCTCATCGCCCACAGGCACATCCACACCAGGGAGAGGCCCAATAAGTGTCCTGTGTGTGGGAAGAGATTCACCAGAAGCTCTCACTTGACCCAACACAAAAGGAGGTACCATTAAGGGAAGCCTTGGGAATACCCCCAGCCCTGTGTCACCCCCCTTCTCTGCCCACAGAGCTCCAGAGCCCCTGAGCCAGTGGCAGCCACAGCCCCTCCTGTGGCCCTGCACCTGGCCGGGACCTCCTGAGATTGGGCAAGGGGGATTGGGGCGTGACTGGGCAGGGAGGGGGTGTCCAGGTGGGGAACACTGGGTGCTGCGGGT
>NW_024356968.1:0-338 GCF_014805655.1 Passer montanus | reverse complement strand
GGGCTTAGAATTTTGACTAAAAGTATCTCTTTTAGGAGAAGCAGCATCCTGTAGTCTGTAATCTTCCCAATGTTTTTTATCTGCTGTTGAGGAATTCACCTGATCCAGGTAGCTGGGCTCAAAAGCTGTGCATGGAGGTGCAGATTGGGCTTGGGTGGGAGCCTGAGACAAGAGGCTGTGAACTGTCAGACTTTGAGGTGATGAAGGGAACAAGGATGGAGTGGTGCCCGCCGGGTGAATGGACCCATGTTTTGGATAACAAAGGGGATGAAAAGGGGAGACACTAGTGATCTGGATGGACACAGAGAGGGACAGAAGCGGGGCCTCAGGAGGAAGAG
>NW_024356967.1:0-338 GCF_014805655.1 Passer montanus | reverse complement strand
TCCCGGTGCTTCCCGGGGCCTCCCGGGGCTTCCCGGAGCCTCCGGGCCCGGCTGCGGGTAAACCCAGCCGCCTGACCGGGTCCCCTCCCCGCGCGTCGCCGCAGCCGCGAGGCCGGGGGCGATCGCCCACCCGCGGCTCCCCCCAATCCCCCCCATGGGGACCCCCCCGGAGACACCCTGGAACCCCCCCGGGGACCCCCCGGGACACCCCCGCGGACACCGGGGCAGCCCCCGGTGTTGCTGTGTCCCCCCGTAAGGTGTCGGTGTCCCCCCCGGGGGTGCTGGCGGTGGGAGGGGGCGCGGGTGACCCCCGGGTTGGGCGTGTCACACACGCGGGG
>NW_024356966.1:0-338 GCF_014805655.1 Passer montanus | reverse complement strand
CTGTGACACACATGTGCTCCCCGTGACACGCACGTGCACCCCAAAACACGCGAGCGCAGCCTGTGACACACGTGTACAGCCCGTGACACACCCGTGCACGCTGTGACACACGTGTGCAGCCCGTGACACACATGTGCACCCCAAAACACGTGAGCACAGCCTGTGACACACGTGTGTGCCCTGTTACACGCGTGTACAGCCCGTGACACACATGTGCACCCCAAAACACGCGTGTCCGGCCCCCACCCCCCCCCTTGCACACGCGCGTGCCCCGCACCTCTCATGGCTCCGGGTCCCTCCAGCCCCGGCCCGGGCGGGGCCCTTTAAGGCCTCGGGGT
>NW_024356965.1:0-338 GCF_014805655.1 Passer montanus | reverse complement strand
GGGCTGTGGTGGGGCTGGGGACACTGGGGGCTGTGGGAACATTGGGGAAACTGAGGGGACACTGCAGACACTGTGGGACCTGTGTGAGTGAGGGGAGTGTGGGCAGCGCTGAGGGAGGGGATCCCTGTGTGACACCGTCCCTGTGTGTGACACTGACCCTGTGTGACACTGACCCTGTGCATGTGGCAGTGTCCCCTGTGTGTCACACTCCTGTATGACCCCGTGTGACACTTTGTGACCCCGTGTGACCCCATGTGACACTGCTGTCCCCCCAGGGTGGCCGTTGACCACAGCGTGGACAACACCTCAGCCCTGCTGGCCGAGTGGCTGGGCCGCGT
>NW_024356964.1:0-338 GCF_014805655.1 Passer montanus | reverse complement strand
AAAAAAAAAATAATTATCAGGACATTCCATTTCACTACCTTCCTCCTGAATTTATTATTTTCCTGGAATATAGATGAAGTCATTCTGATATGACTTGCTTGTATATTGAACATCCTTCATTTCTCCAGCAAAATGGAAAAAACAGTGCCTGGTCACACACTTGTATACTATAGTTATTTACACAGGAAATAGCTATATTTACTGTTTCACAGAGAGCCTAAGCATACCCTAATCTTTAAGAGAATAGAGAATGTTCCTTGTTCTCTAATAAATTAGGAAGAAAGAGATGAAGAAACAAATTACTAATAAAAAATATAGTTAATTAAGAGGATAAAAAA
>NW_024356963.1:0-339 GCF_014805655.1 Passer montanus | reverse complement strand
GAATAACCCAGGACAGGAATGGGGCTGGGGGAATAACCCAGGACAGGACTGGGGCCGCGCTGGGGCAGGGGGTCCCCCCTGATCCCCCCTGCTCCCCCCGATCCCGGGGTGACCCTCCCCTGCTCGTGCAGACGGAGAGCGAGGACGGCGCCCAGGAGAACACCTTCTCCATGGACCCCCAGCTGGAGAGGCAGGTGGAGACCATCCGGAACCTCGTGGATTCCTACGTGGGGATCATCAACAAATCCATCCGGGACCTGATGCCAAAGACCATCATGCACCTCATGATCAACAATGTGAGGGGGAAAGGGGCTGGAGGGGGGAAAAGGGGATGGGGAG
>NW_024356962.1:0-339 GCF_014805655.1 Passer montanus | reverse complement strand
CTCTGCCCTCTAACAGGAACAGGTCTTTACTTTCCAAGTGAGCTTTGTCTACTATGGGTAACTGATTGGATGTCAATTTGGACATGAGAGGAGGGAGTAATTTAAATTGCAAACTTTAGACAAAACTTTGTGCTCCTAATTTGTATTTGCAAGGCAGCACTCGAGAGAAATTTCTCTTATCCTCCAAGCTGTCAGGTTCTTTCAGCATTTCTTCAAACTATTGGTGAATCCAAATCTTAAGAGTGCTAATACTGCCACTAACTCTTTTATTTTTACTTTTATTAAACATAACTAAACAGTGGAATTTTACAAGACACTTGACTAGAGTATTCACACAAG
>NW_024356961.1:0-339 GCF_014805655.1 Passer montanus | reverse complement strand
AATTCCCCCTTGATCCCACTCCGGGGTTTGGGGTCCCCCCGGTTTTGGGGCCCCCCTGACCCCCGTTCCCCGCAGTTCCCGTGCGGGACTCGGGGGCGCTGCCCGCGCTGCCCTCGCACCCCTGCGAGCGCGCCGGGCCCGACCTGCAGTGGCTCAAGGACCTCTGAGGGACCCAAACCCCCAAATTCACCCCAAAAACGGAGCGGGGATCCCCCCCTGAGCCCCACGAGGGGTTTGGGGGGGACCCCCCAGAAAATACAAACATTTCACCTGGGTTTTGTGTGTTTTGTTTGAGTTTGGGGGGGATTTTTGAGATTTATTTTAATTTTTGGGGGGATT
>NW_024356960.1:0-7434 GCF_014805655.1 Passer montanus | reverse complement strand
TTATTTCAATTTTTAGGGGGGATTTTTTGAGAGATTTTTTTGGGACTTCTTTCAGATTTTTTGATGGGGAATTTTGGCAGGAATTTTTTGGAGAAATTTCTTTGACTTTCAGGGATTTTTTGCTTTTAATTTTGGGCGTTTTGGGGAGTTTTCAATGAGGTTTCTTTGTTTTTTTAATGGGAATTTTTAATGGGAATTTTGGGGTTTTTTTGGGGTTTTTGATGGGGATTTTTTGGGGATTTTTTGAGGATTGTTTTTCTTAAACATTGCGTATTTTTGGCAGTTTTTAATGAGATTTTTTGGGATTTTTAATGGGAATTTTGGCATTTTTTGGGCGATTTTTGCGGGATTTTTTGGGGAATTTTTTTGGGGATTTTTTTGCAGACTATTGTAGGGATTTTTTAAATTTAATTTTATATATTTTTTGGCAGGAGGGGCTCGGTGCAGCAGCTGCTGCAGTCGTACCAGCGCCTGCCCGGCAACGCGGGGGTTTCTTGGGTGATTTTTGTGCGATTTTTGCTGGGATTTTTTTGGGGATTTTCGTGGGGATTTTTTTGGGCTGTATTTATGACTTTTTGGGATTTTTTGGCAGGAGGGGCTCGGTGCAGCAGCTGCTGCAGTCGTACCAGCGCCTGCCCGGCAACGCGCTGCTGCGCGGCTTCCGCGTCAGCTACAAACGCCACGTGCTCACCATGGACGACCTGCAGACCCTCTACGGCCCCAACTGGCTCAACGACCAGGTTTGGGGCGAATTCCGGGGATTTTGGGAAAATTGGGATTTTTGGGAATTTTTTTGTGATTTTTTGGGATTTTTTTGAGATTTTTGGGTGGTTTTTTGGAGGTTGTGGTTGGATTTTGGGGAATTTTAGGGAATTTTGAGACATTTTGGGATTTTTTAGGAATTCTGGCATTTTTTGGGATTTTTTTGAGATTTTTGGGTGGTTTTTTGGAGGTTGTGGTTGGATTTTGGGGAATTTTAGGGAATTTTGAGACATTTTGGGATTTTTTAGGAATTCTGGCATTTTTTGGGATTTTTTTGAGGATTTTTTGAGGTTTTGGCGATTTTTAGGGGATTTTTTCATTATTTTCTTATGGGGTTTTTGGAGGAGCTGTTCAGACCCTCTACGGCCCCAACTGGCTCAACGACCAGGTTTGGGGCGAATTCCGGCCATTTCGGGAAAATTGGGATTTTTGGGGATTTTTTTGGGATTTTTTGGGATTTTTTTTGTGATTTTTTTGGGGTTTTTTGGCGATTTTTTGGGTTTTTCTTTTGAGATTTTGGGTGGTTTTTTGGAGGTTGTGGGTGGATTTTGGGGAATTTTAGGGATTTTTGAGACATTCTGGGATTTTTTAGGAATTTTGGCATTTTTTGGGATTTTTTTGCGTTTTTTTTTAACATTTTCGGATTTTTTTCGTTGTTTTTTTTGGGATTTTTGGGGCATTTTTGGAGGAGCTTTGCAGACCCTCTACGGCCCCAACTGGCTCAAGGACCAGGTTTGGGGCAAAATCCGGGGATTTTGGGAAAATTGGGAATTTTTCAGAATTTTTCGGGATTTTTTGGGATTTTTTTTGTGATTTTTTTGGGGTTTTTTGGCGATTTTTTGGGGGTTTTTTGAGATTTTTGGGTGTTTTTTTTGGAGGTTGTGGGGGCTTTGGGGTGGATTTTGGGAATTTTAGGGATTTTTGAGACATTTTGGGATTTTTTGGTGATTTTGGCATTTTTTGGGATTTTTTTAAAATTTTTTTAAGGTTTTCGGAATTTTTTCATGATTTTTTCGGGTTTTTTTGGGGCATTTTTGGAGGAGCTTTGCTGACCCTCTACGGCCCCAACTGGCTCAAGGACCAGGTTTGGGGCGAAATCCGGGGATTTTGGGAAAATTGGGAATTTTTCAGAATTTTTGGGATTTTATTGGAATTTTTTAGGGATTTTTTTGGGATTTTTTGGGCATTTTTGGGGGGATTTTCAGGTTTTTGTTTGTTTTGTGGAGGTTTTTGGGAGGTTTTCATGGGGTTAGAAGAGGTTTTGGGGTGAAATCCGGGGATTTTGGGAAACCGGGAATTTTTGGGATTTTATTGGAATTTTTTATTGCTGTTTTTGGTAGTTTTTGGGCATTTTTGGGGGGATTTTCAGGTTTTTGTTTGTTTTGTGGAGGTTTTTGGGAGGTTTTCATGGGGTTAGAAGAGGTTTTGGGGTGAAATCCGGGGATTTTGGGAAAACGGGAATTTTTGGGATTTTTTTGGCTTTTTTTCATAAATTTTGGGGATTTTTTGGCAATTTTTTTGGTTTTTTTTTGTTTTTTTTGTGATTTTGTGGTGGTTTTTAGGAGGTTTTCACGGGTTTAGAAAAGATTTTGGGGTGAAATCCGGGGATTTTGGGAAAACGGGAATTTTTGGGATTTTTTTGGCTTTTTTTCATAAATTTTGGGGATTTTTTGGCAATTTTTTTGGTTTTTTTTTGTTTTTTTTGTGATTTTGTGGTGGTTTTTAGGAGGTTTTCACGGGTTTAGAAAAGATTTTGGGGTGAAATGCAGGGATTTTGGGAAAAATGGGAATTTTGGGGATTTTTTGTGAATTTTTTGGGATTTTTTGGGGTTTTTTGAGTTTTTTTGGGGATTTTTAGCAGCGGTTTGGGGCTGGTTTTGTCAATTTAGAGGAAATTTTGGGGGATTTTTGGAGAACTTTGGGCAGTTTTTGGGGAATTTTGTGTTTTTTCAGGGAAAATATTGAATTTCGGATTTTTTGGGGTTGTTTTTTGGGGGTTTTTCGGGTGTTTTTTGGGGCAAATTTGGGGTTTTTTTTGACATTTTGGGTTTTTTGGGGAATTTTGGGATTTTTTTGGGCAGAATTTTGGTGGATTTTGTGGTTTTTCAGGGAATATTTGGAATTTTGGCATTTTTTGTGTTTGTCTTTTGGAGTTTTTGGGGCAAATTTGGGTTTTTTAGGGGATTTTTGGGGGAAATTTGGGATTTTTTTGGTGGAATTTTAGGGGATTTTGTGGTTATTTTGGGGAATTTTGGGATTTTTTTGGCCATTTTTTGGCCAGAATTTTGGGAGATTTTGTGGGGTTTTTTTGAGAAAATTTTGAATTTTAGGTCTTGGGATTTTTTTGGATTTTTTGGGTTTTTTTGGGTTTATTTTTGGGGCAAATTTGGATTTTTAAAGAGTAAATTTTTGGGAGTTTTTAGGAATTTTGTGATTTTTTGGACAGAATTTTGGGGGATTCTGTGTTTTTTCACAGAAAATTCTTAATTTTAGTTTTTTTGGGTTGGTTTTTTTGATTTTTGGGCTGTTTTTTGGATCAAATTTATTTATTTTTTAATTTGCGGTTTTTTGGGGTGGAATTTTTTTTTAATTTGTGTTTTTTTGGGGTGGAATTTTTTTTTAATTTTTGATTTTTTGGGGTGGAATTTTGGTGTTTTTTGGGGTGGAATTTTGCGATTTTCTGCACGGAATTCTGCTGGATTTTACGCTTTTTCCGTAAAATTCTAAAATTTTAGACTTTTATGTTTAATTTTTTAATTTTTGGACATTTTTTTACATTTTTCCCCTTTATCTTCACCCACTTTAACCCTTTCCCCGCCAGGTGATGAACATGTACGGCGACCTCGTCATGGACGCCGTCCCCGACAAGGTCAGAGGGGGCGTGGCTTGGCGGTGGGCGTGTCCCCCACCCGGTGGGCGTGTCCCCCACCCGGCGGGCGTGTCCCCCACCTGGTGGGCGTGTCCGCCTGAGCCCCGCCCCCTCCCCAGGTGCATTTCTTCTTATTTGGGGCATGGCCTGTTGTGGGTGTGGTCTGTTGTGGGCGTGGTCAGATGCATTCATAATTAGGTGTGGGAGTGGTTTAAATGCTGGAAAAATAATGTGATGGGCGGGGCTTAGAGGAGTGGGCGTGGCTTATTTGGGGCATGGCCTGTTGTGGGTGTGGTCTGTTGTGGGCGTGGTCAGATGCATTCATAATTAGGTGTGGGAGTGGTTTAAATGCTGGAAAAATAATGTGATGGGCGGGGCTTAGAGGAGTGGGCGTGGCTTATTTGGGGCATGGCCTGTTGTGGGTGTGGTCTGTTGTGGGCGTGGTCAGATGCATTCATAATTAGGTGTGGGAGTGGTTTAAATGCTGGAAAAATAATGTGATGGGCGGGGCTTAGAGGAGTGGGCGTGGCTTATTTGGGGCATGGCCTGTTGTGGGTGTGGTCTGTTGTGGGCGTGGTCAGATGCATTCATAATTAGGTGTGGGAGTGGTTTAAATGCTGGAAAAATAATGTGATGGGCGGGGCTTAGAGGAGTGGGCGCTCAAGGACCAGGTTTGGGGCGAAATCCGGGGATTTTGGGAAAATTGGGAATTTTTCAGAATTTTTGGGATTTTATTGGAATTTTTTAGGGATTTTTTTGGGATTTTTTGGGCATTTTTGGGGGGATTTTCAGGTTTTTGTTTGTTTTGTGGAGGTTTTTGGGAGGTTTTCATGGCCTTAGAAGAGATTTTGGGGTGAAATCCGGGGATTTTGGGAAAATTGGGAATTTTGGGGATTTTTGGGGATTTTTTTTGCGATTTTTTGGACATTTTTTGAAGATTTTTGTGGGAATTTTCAGGGTTTTTTTGGATTTTTACGTGGTTTTGTGGTGGTTTTTGGGAGGTTTTCATGGGTTTAGAAAAGATTTTGGGGTGAAATCCGGGGATTTTGGGAAAACGGGAATTTTTGGGATTTTTTTGGCTTTTTTTCATAAATTTTGGGGATTTTTTGGCAATTTTTTGGGTTTTTTTTGTTTTTTTACGTGATTTTGTGGTGGTTTTTAGGAGGTTTTCACGGGTTTAGAAAAGGTTTTGGGGTGAAATGCAGGGATTTTGGGAAAAATGGGAATTTTGGGGATTTTTGGTGAATTTTTGGGGATTTTTGGGGGTTTTTTGAGTTTTTTTGGGGATTTTTAGGAGGGGTTTGGGGCTGGTTTTGTCAATTTAGAGGAAATTTTGGGGGATTTTTGGGGAATTTTGTGTTTTTTCAGGGAAAATATTGAATTTCGGATTTTTTGGGGTTGTTTTTTGGGGGTTTTTGGGGTGTTTTTTGGGGCAAATTTGGGGTTTTTTTTGACATTTTGGGGTTTTTTGGTGAATTTTGGGATTTTTTTGGGCAGAATTTTGGTGGATTTTGTGGTTTTTCAGGGAATATTTGGAATTTTGGCATTTTTTGTGTTTGTCTTTTGGAGTTTTTGGGGCAAATTTGGGTTTTTTAGGGGATTTTTTGGGGAAATTTGGGATTTTTTTTGTGGAATTTTAGGGGATTTTGTGGTTATTTTGGGGTTTTTTTTTGGGAATTTTGGGATTTTTTGGCCAGAATTTTGGGAGATTTTGTGGGGGTTTTTTGAGAAAATTTTGAATTTTAGGTCTTGGGATTTTTTTTGATTTTTTGGGGTTTTTTGGTTTATTTTTGGGGCAAATTTGGATTTTTAAAGAGTAAATTTTGGGGGTTTTTTTGGGAATTTTGTGATTTTTTGGGCAGAATTTTGGGGGATTCTGTGTTTTTTCAGGGAAAATTTTGAATTTTGGATTTTTTTCTGACTGTTTCTAGGTTTTCTGGGGTGTTCTTGGGCTGTTTTTTGGGGCAAATTTAGGGGTTTTTTTTTTAAATTTGTATTTTTTTGGGGTGGAATTTTGGGGGTTTTTGGGCAGAATTTTGGGGGATTCTGTGTTTTTTCAGATTTCCTGGGTGGGCGTGGCTAAATATGGGCGTGGTCATGTAAGGGCGTGGCCACAACTGGGCGTGGCCATCTTGAATTTAACCCTCATCTCCCGACCTGGTCACATCCCCCATTTTAACCCTTTCCACCCCAAATTCCCCCAAAATTTTGCATGAGTGGGCGTGGCCAAATATGGGTGTGGTCACCAGTGGGCGTGGCCACAACTGGGCGTGGCCATCTTGAATTTAACCCTCATCTCCCAACCTGGTCGTGTCCCCCATTTTAACCCTTTCCACCCCAAACCCCCCAAATTTCCCCTGAGATTTTTTCCCGGGTGGGCGTGTCCGGCGGTGGGCGTGTCCCAGCTTGGCCCCGCCCCCCCGGGCAGGTGGACATTTTCGGCAAGGAGCTGCTGCTGATCCCCATCCACCTGGAGGTGCACTGGTCGCTCGTGGCCGTGGACGTGGCGCGCCGCACCATCACCTACTTCGACTCCCAGCGCACGCTCAACCGCCGCTGCCCCAAGGTGGGCGGGGCCCCGGAGAGGGGGCGGGGCCACTCTAAAAGTGGGCGTGGCCATGGATTGAAATGAATGTGGGTGGAGCTTTAAGTTTAGCCACGCCCTGTGGTTGTTTTTTGGGTGAAATTTAATTATTTCCAGAAAAGAAAGGGTTAAAAATAGGAAAATAATCTCTAAAAGTGGGCGTGGCCACGCTAAAAGTGGGCGTGGCCATGTCCTAAAATTTGGAGTGGGTGGGGTTTGATTTTAGTTCCACTCCTTTGTTGGTTTGGGGTAAAATTCAAATTAATTGCAGAAAAGAAAGAGTTAAAAATAGGAACATAATCTGTAAATATGGGCGTGGCCACCCTAAAAGTGGGCGTGGTCATGGATTAAAATGAATGTGGGTGGAGGTTTAAGTTTAGCCACGCCTTGTGGTGGTTTTGGGGTAAAATTTAATTAATTCCAGAGAAGAAAGGGTTAAAAATAGGAAAATCTCTGGAAGAGTGGGCGTGGCCACGCTAAAAGTGGGCGTGGCCATGTCCTAAAATTTGGAGTGGGTGGGGTTTGATTTTAGTTCCACTCCTTTGTTGGTTTGGGGTAAAATTCAAATAAATTGCAGAAAAGAAAGGGTTAAAAATAGGAACATAATCTGTAAATATGGGCGTGGCCACCCTAAAAGTGGGCGTGGTCATGGATTGAAATGAATGTGTGTGGAGTTTTAAGTTTAGCCACGCCCATCTGTTCTTTTGGGGTAAAGTTTAATTAATTCCAGAGAAGAAAGGGTTAAAAAATAGAGGAATCACTTTTAAAAGTGGGCGTGGTCACTCTAAAAGTGGGCGTGGCCATGTATTACAATTTGCAGGGGTGGGCTTTAATTTTATTTTAATCAGGTTCTTAGTTTTGGGGTAAAATTTGATTAATTCCAGAAAAGAAAGGGTTAAAAATAGGAAAATAATCTCTAAAAGTGGGCGTGGCCACCCTAAAAGTGGGCGTGGCCAGGGATTTAAATGATGATGGGTGGAGTTTATATTTAGCCACGCCCCATGGTTGTTTTGGGGTGAAATTTAATTAATTCCAGACAAGAAAGGGTTAAAAATAGGAAAATAATCTCTAAAAGTGGGCGTGGCCGCTCTAAAAGTGGGCGTGACCAGGGATTGAAATGAATGTGGGTGGAGCTTTAAGGTTAGCCACGCCCTGTGGTGGTTTTGGGGTGAAATTTAATGAATTTCGGAATGGAAAGGGTTAAAGGGGCGTGGCAGGT
>NW_024356959.1:0-339 GCF_014805655.1 Passer montanus | reverse complement strand
AGACACTGGAAATAAAAATCACAGAAACACTGGAAATGACCTGCATTGGAAAGGACACTAAAGATCATTTACGTCCAACAGCCCTGCAGGGACACCTTTCACTGGAACAGTTGGGATAGTTGGGAGAGACTGAAATGTTATGGTTAATGGTTTAAACATTGTTATTAGGGATATTTTCCTGTTATAGCAAATGTGTGTTAAGAAGCTGTGACCACCAAAGACTACCTGTCCCTGAATATGCCTCCTTTGGCTGTGAATTAAGTCACCTAAGAAAACTTCAGATAACCTAAACATGATGCTTTTCAGGTTTAGGAAGGAGTGAACAAGGCTGAAGGTAAA
>NW_024356958.1:0-339 GCF_014805655.1 Passer montanus | reverse complement strand
AGCTATGGCCCCTCCAATGAAGGACTTGCCAAGATGGCTGGAAGAAAATCCTGAGTTTGCTGTTGCTCCGGATTGGACTGACATTGTTAAACAGTCTGTAAGTGAAACTCTCTTCCATGCATCACTGCAGGTTATGGCACAGAAAAGTTGAAGGCTGTGTAAATTGATTATTAAGTCTTTATCTCATAGCTGGTTTTTAGAAAATCATGGTGTCTGTAGGAGTTACCCAGCTCAGGCACAGTGGTGATAGAAGGCTGCTGCAGAAATGGGATTGAAATACACTCAAAAAATCAGCTACAGTTAAGGCAGCCTTCAGCATTTGTTTTGCCTTTTTTTTTT
>NW_024356957.1:0-339 GCF_014805655.1 Passer montanus | reverse complement strand
ATAGAATAGAATAGAATAGAATAGTTCAGATATAATGACCATTTAATCTGACTGCCTGACCATTTCAGGGCTGACCAAAGTTAAAGCATGGCTTTAAAGACACTGTCCAAATGCCTCTTCAGCACCAACAAGCAAGGCTGGGAGAGACCTTGACCCCCTCTCCAGGAAGCCTACTCCACATTTTGGCTACTCTCTGGGTAAAGAAATGTTTCCTTATGTCAAGTCCAAACTTCACACGAGAGACAGTTTGAATTATTCCTGCATGTTCTGGTGCTGTGTACCACGGAGAAGAGCTCAGTGCCTCCCTCTTTACTTCTCCTCAGGAAGCTGTAGGGAGCA
>NW_024356956.1:0-339 GCF_014805655.1 Passer montanus | reverse complement strand
TTTTTTCTTTAATTCCAGTTAGCAAGGCATTCTCTCAAAAGTTTGGACAGATAGCTTCCAAATGAATTGTTTAAATCAGGACAACCTCTGATGTATTTTTTGAGGAAACCAAATAATCCCTGCTTGCTCCTGTGTGCCCATCACTGCTGCACATAATACTGGATCTGGGCAATACATTTGCCAGCTGCTGTGGCAAAGCGTAAGGGGAAAGGACTGTATTTCTGTCCTGGGAAATACATTTTGAGCACTTGCCTTTCTGCCACAGCTGGGAACAGAGCATGGAGCCTGTGGAGGCAGGGCTGAGGTTCAGCTGGTCACCCTGCAGCTGGGCTGGGCCAA
>NW_024356955.1:0-339 GCF_014805655.1 Passer montanus | reverse complement strand
AATTTTGGGGGGAAAAAGGAAATTTTGGGGGAAATTAGGAGGAAAAAAGGGAATTTGGGGGGAAAAATAAAGGGAAAAAAATTAATCTTTTTTTTGAAAATTAAGGAATTTTTGGGGAAAGTTAAAGAAAAAAAGGGAATTTTTTTGGGAAATTTAAGGAGAAAAAAATGAAGGTTTTGGGAGAAAAAAAAGGGAAAATTTTGGGGATTAAAAAAGGGAATTTTGGGGTCTCACCTGCGTGCCGGGGGTCCCTTGGTGCCCGGGGGGTCCCGGCTCTCCTTGGGGACCCTGGGGAGAAAAAAACCCCAAATTTTGGGGGGAATCGCCCCAGTTTGGGGG
>NW_024356954.1:0-339 GCF_014805655.1 Passer montanus | reverse complement strand
GGATTTTTGGGAGATTTGGGGGGTTAAAGGGGATTTGGGAGGACTTTGGGGGGTCCTGGGGGTTGTGTTTGGGATTTTTGGGGGTATTTTTGAGGTAATTCAGGGGTTTTGGGGGTATTTGGGATTTCTGAGGGATATTTTTGGGGATAATTCAGGTGGGTTTGGGGTTTTTAGGGTTCGTGGGGCTGGTTTTTAAATTTTTTAGGAATATTTTTGGGAATAATTCAGGTGGTTTTGGGGTTTTTAGGGTTCGTGGGGCTGGTTTTTCCGTTTCTTAGGGATATTTTTGGGGTAATTCAGGGGGTTTTTTGGGTTTTTAGGGTTCGTGGGATTGGTTTT
>NW_024356953.1:0-339 GCF_014805655.1 Passer montanus | reverse complement strand
AAGCAATGGCGGTGAGGCCCCGCCCCTTTTCCCATATATGGTCATGCCCCACCTTAAGCCCCACCCCTTTTACCATATATGGCGCAAGCCCTGCTCCCACCTTCAGCCCTGCCCCTTTTTCCATATATGGTAACAGGCCGTGTTTCATCCCTAAGCCCCGCCCCCCAGCCATATATGGCAGCAGACCTTAAGCTCCATATATGGGCTGGCCACGCCCACAGCTCCATATAAGGGCAGGCCCCGCCCCCCAGGTTCGTGGCGGATCTGCTCAATGACGTCGCCCTGGTGCTGGAAATCCTCGCTCCCCATTGGCTGAGCCTCGGCCCCGCCCTCCTGGTC
>NW_024356952.1:0-339 GCF_014805655.1 Passer montanus | reverse complement strand
TTTCCCTCACTTTTCCCATCCTTTCCCTTTTTTCCCATCCTTTTCCCCACCTTTTTCCCTCCCTTTCTCTCAGTTTTCCCCTCTCATTTTCCTCTCCTTTCCTTCTCTTTTCTGTCCCTTTCTCCCTCCTTTCTCTTCCTTTTCCTTTCCCCTTTCTTTTTCTCCTCCCTCTCCCCTCTTTCCCTTCTCCTCCTTCCCATTTCCACTTCTTTCCCCTTCCCTTTTCCACTCTCTTTTCCTTGCCTTTCTCTCCTTCCCCTTCCCTTTTCCTTCTTTCCCCCTCCCTTTTCCTCCTTCCCCTTCCCATTTCCACTCCTTTCCCCTTTCCTTTTCCCCCTT
>NW_024356951.1:0-339 GCF_014805655.1 Passer montanus | reverse complement strand
GCGGGGCCTCGGCGCTCAGCAGAGGGGGGAGGGGCTCTTCCTCCTCCTCCTTAAGCCCCGCCCCCTCTTCCACAAGCTCCACCCCCTTTTCCGGCCCCGCCCCCTGCAGGGGGGGAGGGGAGGGGCTCCCCCCGCTAGGGGGCGCTGTCTCCTCCTCCACTTCCGGCTCCGCTTCCTTCTCAGGCTCCGCCTCTTCCTGTTTGGGCTCCTCCGCTTCCTGTTTCGGCTCCGCCTCTTCCTGTTGCGCTTCCGGGTTTGGTTCCGCCCCCTCTTCCGGTGTTTTTGGGGGGATTTCGGCGGATTTTGGGGTTTCTTCCTCTTCTTCTTCCTCCTCCTCCT
>NW_024356950.1:0-339 GCF_014805655.1 Passer montanus | reverse complement strand
TATTAAGGAAAAGGAATCAGACAGAGCACAGGTTTCCCCTCATGGTCAGCTCAACAGGCAGAGCTGTGTGTGCTTCTGAGAGCCCAGCACTGAAATGTCCTGAGCAGGAAGGCTCAAATATCTTCTGCTGACAACATGCCACCTAACAGGGGGGCAGAAACAATTCTGACTGCTTCAGCATCCACTGGATCACCTATTAAGCTATTTCTAAAGGAATTCCAAGTGAAGGAATTGTGGCAGCAAAAGACTCAGACAGGGGAACTCATTTTGCAGAAAAGATCATTCGGGGGTTATGGCACCTTTAGGATTGCAATGGGACTTCCATAATCCCTGGCACCC
>NW_024356949.1:3955-7324 GCF_014805655.1 Passer montanus | reverse complement strand
GCAGCTCCTCGGAGCCGCGGCAGGTGAGCTCGGCCAGGTAGGGCTGCGCTCACCTGTCCCCCACCTGCCCTCACCTGTCCCCACCTGAGCTCACCTGAGCTCACCTGTGGCTCACGTGCCCCTCACCTGTCCCCCCGCCCTCACCTGCTCTCACTGCCCCGCCCTCACCTGTCCGGCGCTCACCTGCGCAGACGGCGCCGGCGTCCTCGCTGTGGCCGCAGTCGTGCTCCCCCCAGGTGTGCAGGCGGCACCTGGCCAAGGTGAGCTCCTCACCTGTGCAGTGCGTCCCGTCCAGCCAGACGGGCCCCGCCCCCGGCCCGAAGCGGGCGTGGCCGGGCGCGGCCAGGGCGGGGCCGCAGCCCAGGGAGCGGCACAGCACCTGGGGGGACAGGTGAGGGCACAGGTGGGCACAGGTGTGTCCCCTCTGTCCCAGGTGTGTCCCCAGGTGTTCCCAGGTGTGTCCCAGGTGTGCCCAGGTGTGTCCCCTCACCTGCGCGTCCGCCATGTCCCAGGTGTCGTCGCAGACCGAGCCCCACCTGTGCCCGTGCAGCACCTCCACCCTGCCCACGCACCTGGAGGAGCCGTTCACCAGCCGCACCTGCGGGGCAGGTGGGACAGGGACAGGTGAGACAGGTGAGAGAGGGACAGGTGAGAGAGGGGCAGGTGAGACAGGGACAGGTGAGAGAGGGACAGGTGAGACAGGGACAGGTGAGAGAGGGACAGGTGAGACAGGTGAGAGAGGGACAGGTGAGACAGGGACAGGTGAGGGAGGGGGGACAGGTGAGAATGAGACAGGTGAGAGAGACTGGGGACAGGGGACCTGGGCACACCTGGGCACACCTGGAGATAGCTGGGGGCACACCTGGGCACACCTGGGAGTACCTGGGCACACCTGGGACTGCTGGGGATACCTGGGGCAAACCTGGGCTCGCCTGGGGGCATACCGGAGTCACCTGCAGGCACCTGGGGCACACCTAGGCACACCTGGGGATACACCTGGGCACACCTGGGGCACCTGAGGGCACCTGAGCTCACCTGGGCACACCTGAGCTCACCTGGGCACACCTGGGCTCACCTGAGAGCACTGGGAGCACCTGAGGGCACCTGGGCTCACCTGGGGGACACCTGAGCTCACCTGGGCACACCTGGGCGCACCTGGGCACACCTGGGGTCTGGGAAATTTTTGGGGAAATTGGGGGGAAAAGCAGGAAAATTTGGGGGAAATTGGGAAAATTTGGGGGGAAATTTGGGGAAAATCGGGAAAATTTGGGGGAAATTGGGAAAAATTGGGGGAAAATCAGGAAAATGTGGGGAAAACGGGGAAAATTTGGGGAAATCGGGAAAATTGGGGGGAAAGAGGACAAAATGGGGAAATTGGGGGTTGGGGGGTGTTTGGACCCCAAAAATTTGGGACAAAATGGGGAAAATTTGGGGAAAATTGGAAAAATTTGGGGGAAATGGGGGAAATTTGGGGAAAAAAGTTGAAAGTGGGGGAGGGGAATTGGGGAATTCTGGGAAATCCGGGATCCGGGATCCGGGAGGGGCCAAAGGTCGCGCGGGGGCCCCAAAATCGCGGAATTTGCCCCCAAAAATCGATCGGGGCCCAAGGACGGGGGAGGGGCGGGAATTGCCGGGAAAAAATGGGCGGGAAAAGGGAAATTCCCGGAATTTGGGAAGGGGGAGGGGAATGGGGGGCGAAAAATGGGAATTTTGGGGAAAAAAATTCTGGAATTTTGGGAAAAAAAATGGGAATTTTGGGGAAAAAAATCCTGGAATTTGGGGGAAAAAATGGGAATTTTGGGAAAAAATCCCTTGATTTGTTTTTTGAGGATAAAATCCCTGAATTTTGGGATAAAATTCCTGAATTTTTTTGGATAAAATCCATCAAATTTTTGGAATTTGGGGAAAAAAATGGGAATTTTGGGAAAAAATCCCTTGATTTGTTTTTTGAGGATAGAATTCCTGAATTTTGGGGTAAAATTCCTTGATTTTAGGGGAAATCCCCGGATTTTTGGGGATAAAATCCCTGAATTTTGGGATAAAATTCCTGAATTTTTTTGGATAAAATCCATCAAATTTTTGGGATAAAATCCCTCAGTTTTTTGGGGATAAAATTACGGCATTTTGGGCCCAAATCCCTGGGTTTTTTTGGGATGAAATCCCCCAAATTTGGGAAAAAATCGCTGAATATTTTTGGGATGAGATTCCTGAATTTTGGGATGAAATCCCCGAATTTTTTGGAGAGAATCCCCAATTTTTTTTTTTTAATATAAAATCCCCCCATTTTGGCCCCAAATCCTGAAATATTTCTTTATAAAATCTCCCAATTTTGGGATCAAATCCTGGAATTTTCTTGGGATTAAATTCCTGAATTTTGGGTTTAAATCCCCCAATTTTGGCCTCAAATCTCTGAATTTTTTGGGATAAAATCCCCAAATTTTTTGGGACAATATCCCCGAATTTTGAGATAAAATTCCCCCAATTTTTGAGATAAATCCCCGAATTTTTGGGTTAAAATCCCCCAGTTTTGGCCCCAGTTCTCTGAATTTTTTGGGATAAAACCCCCAAATTTTTTAGGATCAAATCCCCGAATTTTGGCCCCAAATCCCAGAATTTTTTGAGATAAAATCCACGAATTTTGGGATAAAATCCCCGAAATCTTTGAGTTAAAATACCTGAATTTTTTTCTATCAAATCCCCCAATTTTGGGATGAAACCTCCCCAATTTTGGGGTAAAATTCCCCAATTTTGGCCCCAAACCCCCGATTTTTTTGGGATAAAATCCCCCAATTTAGGCATAAAATCCACGAAATTTTTGGGTTAAAATACCTGATTTTTTTTTTTCTATCAAATCTCCCAATTTTGGGATAAACCCCCCCCAATTTTGGGGTAAAATTCCCCAATTTAGACCCCAAACCCCCGATTTTTTGGGGATAAAATCCCCGAATTTCGGGATAAAACCCCCGGGTTTTGGGGCTCGGTGCCCCCCTCCCCTGCCCCCGATGACGTCACTCACCGCCCAGGTGCAGCAGCCCCAGGAGGCCCCAGGTGAGCGCGAGCCCCCCCCGGGCGCACCTGGCGGGACCCGGAGCCGCCATGGCCGCGGCTGAGAGCGGCGGAGCCACGCCCCCACGCGAGACCACGCCCCTCGCCGGCACAGCCACGCCCCCTCACCGGGAGAGCCACGCCCCCACACGAGACCACGCCCCTCACCGCGGCAGAGCCACGCCCCCACAGCGGCAGAGCCACGCCCACTCGCCGGGATAGCCACGCCCCCTCACCTGGACCCCGCCTCCTTACCGAGACCCCGCCCCCCACACAACGGGACAGCCCCGCCCCCACACCGAGGCCCCGCCCCCATAACGGAAT
>NW_024356949.1:0-2017 GCF_014805655.1 Passer montanus | reverse complement strand
AAATTTGGGGAAAAAAGTTGAAAGCGGGGGAGGGGAATTGGGGAATTCTGGGAAATCCGGGATCCGGGATCCGGGAGGGGCCAAAGGTCGCGCGGGGGCCCCAAAATCGCGGAATTTGCCCCCAAAAATCGATCGGGGCCCAAGGACGGGGGAGGGGCGGGAATTGCCGGGAAAAATGGGAATTTTGGGGAAAAAATGGTGATTTTTGGAAAAAAAATGTAATTTTTAGGGGGAAAAATGGGATTTATTTTTTTTAAATTGGATTTTCAGGGCGGTTTTTGATGGGGCTTCTCTCCTGTAGCTTTAGCAGCTGAGTTGGGGTGAAAAAATGGGAATTTTGGGAAAAAATCCCTTGATTTGTTTTTTGAGGATAGAATTCCTGAATTTTGGGGTAAAATTCCTTGATTTTAGGGGAAATCCCCGGATTTTTGGGGATAAAATCCCTGAATTTTGGGATAAAATTCCTGAATTATTTTGAATAAAATCCATCAAATTTTTGGGATAAAATCCCTCAGTTTTTTGGGGATAAAATTACGGCATTTTGGGCCCAAATCCCTGTTTTTTTTGGGATGAAATCCCCCAAATTTGGGAAAAAATCGCTGAATATTTTTGGGATGAGATTCCTGAATTTTGGGATGAAATCCCCGAATTTTTTGGAGAGAATCCCCAATTTTTTTTTTATAAAATCCCCCCATTTTGGCCCCAAATCCTGAAATATTTCTTTATAAAATCTCCCAATTTTGGGATCAAATCCTGGAACTTTCTTGGGATTAAATTCCTGAATTTTGGGTTTAAATCCCCCAATTTCGGCCCCAAATCTCTGAATTATTTGGGATAAAATCCCCGAATTTTTTGGGACAATATCCCCGAATTTTGAGATAAAATTCCCCCAATTTTTGAGATAAATCCCCGAATTTTTGGGTTAAAATCCCCCAGTTTTGGCCCCAGTTCTCTGAATTTTTTGGGATAAAACCCCCAAATTTTTTAGGATCAAATCCCCGAATTTTGGCCCCAAATCCCAGAATTTTTTGAGATAAAATCCACGAATTTTGGGATAAAATCCCCGAAATCTTTGAGTTAAAATACCTGAATTTTTTTCTATCAAATCCCCCAATTTTGGGATAAAACCCCCCAATTTTGGGGTAAAATTCCCCAATTTAGACCCCAAACCCCCGATTTTTTGGGGATAAAATCCCCGAATTTCGGGATAAAACCCCCGGGTTTTGGGGCTCGGTGCCCCCCTCCCCTGCCCCCGATGACGTCACTCACCGCCCAGGTGCAGCAGCCCCAGGAGGCCCCAGGTGAGCGCGAGCCCCCCCCGGGCGCACCTGGCGGGACCCGGAGCCGCCATGGCCGCGGCTGAGAGCGGCGGAGCCACGCCCCCACGCGAGACCACGCCCCTCGCCGGCACAGCCACGCCCCCTCACCGGGAGAGCCACGCCCCCACACGAGACCACGCCCCTCACCGCGGCAGAGCCACGCCCCCACAGCGGCAGAGCCACGCCCACTCACCGGGATAGCCACGCCCACTCACCTGGACTCCGCCTCCTTACCGAGACCCCGCCCCCCACACAAGGGGACGGCCCCCTCACCTGCCCAGGTCACACCTGAGCCCCCCCTCACCTGTCCCACCCTCACCTGCCCAGGTCACACCTGAGCCCCCTCTCACCTGCCCTCACCTGTCCAGATCTCACCTGTCCTGATTTCACCTGTCCCTCCCTCACCTGTCCCCTCACCTGTCTCACCTGTCCAGATCTCACCTGTCTCACCTGTCCCCTCACCTGTCCCCTCACCTGCCCAGCTCTCACCTGTCCCTCTCTGACCTGTCCCTCCCTCACCTGTCCCTCACCTGTCCCTCACCTGTCCCTCCCTCACCTGTCTCTCACCTGTCCGTGCCGTGCGGCAGGCTGGGCGCTGGCCACGCCCCCCCAGGTGCGGCTGGCGGGCGGGCCAGGTGCGTGCGCGGGCCGGGTGGAGGTGCTGCACCTGGGCAGGTGGGGCACGGTGTGCGACGACA